>NC_058107.1:3399318-3705909 GCF_914725855.1 Thunnus albacares
GGAGGGATTTCAGACACAGTCTGTGCCTAGTTACTGTTGCTAAGCTATGACTGGACAATTTCTGTTCAGGGGAGGGGCTTAGCCAACAGTCAGTTGTCCAGTGAACCCAAAACAGCGACTTTGATAACAAATATATCCATCCATATATATTTTGAATTGGGATTAGGATTTTTGATCAATTCTACTGGAAATTAATAATCAGTCATGGTAAAAGTCCATCTTATATGATGTGGCCCACACTCACCAGATTTTTTTTTTTTGTTCCAATTTCTGCAACACATTACCCACATGTCTGCATATGCTTGCAAACATACATGCAGAAAATGCTAAGTTGAAGATGAATAGGTTAGGTGTGATGCTAATTTATGCATCTTTTGATTTGTGATTGTGTGTGTCAGTCATCTGCTGTTTCTAAATTTGTATGAGTCATCCGCTGACCACAGTTTGTGTGTGTGTGTGTGTGTGTGTGTGTGTTCATATGTGTACATATGTGTGTTGCCTGCCATGAGTCCCAGTGGAACCAACCCATCATGATGGACTGCTATATGTTCATATCTAGCCACTAACAGAGGAGCCTCCTCCATATTTGGCAAACCTCAAGTGTTCAAACGACGGAAACCGTCAGTGGGGGACGGAGGGGAAAAAAGATATAAGGAAAAAGGTTGGAGGTGAGGAGACAAACAATGGTGAGGGACAGATTCAAATAAGATGACATCACACTCAGAGGGGAGTGACATCCCATACTTGCCACTGTTCAACACTGTATGGTCTTTTCTCTAGATACAGGTGATATTCAAAAAATGTATTCCTATGTGCCGACCCAAACCAACAATGAATTGAATACTAGCAAGTATTGTGTTTTCTTATTCTTCTGTGCCTTAGAGCTCCATTGTTCTTCAAAAACTATTAAAAACACATCAGTGACACTGATGCATTGGGTGACATGTTCCTTCATTACCATGAACACACACACTGTATCACACTTACACTTTCGGTATTTGGTATGTCATATACAAAATGTGTTATTCACCACTGAAAATAATTCCCAACAAATTCACTGCTTCCTCCTGTTGAGTTGAGGGTGAGATATAGTAAATGGACTGCGTTTATATAGCACCTTTCTAGTCTTTTCTTTTACAATACAAGCCATATTCACCCATTCACATGCTGGTGGCAGCGGCTGCCATGCAAGGTACCAACCTGCACATCAGTAGGATCTAATCATTCACATATGCATTCCACAATGTGGGGTTCAGTATCTTGCCCACGGGCAGTTTGACATGTGGACCGGAGGAGCCAGAAATCAAACTGCCAATCTTCCGATTAGTGGATGACCCGCCCTACCTCCTGAGCCACAGCCGCCCCAAAATAAAATGATTTGAAGCATTTTGTTGAGTTCACTCCAAAGATTTGTAGTCATGGATTTTGTATTTATTTACTTTTTTCTTAGCTAAGCAACAGTATTGCTCAGGGCCGTGCAGAGACCTTCAGAGGGGCAGGTGCTCAAAATTAAAAAGGGGCACATGAAACAAGATTTTAAAACACCAACATAATTTATAGCATAACCTGTTGAATTATAGCAAGCCATGTTCAAACAGAATGTAACATGGAATCTTACAACAAACCACATCGTACTATATCATTGTCCCCCACCTGATGAAATCAGAGGGATACTATGATTCGCTGTCTATTGTGCGTGTGTGTGTGTCCTGTTGGCACCTATTAAACTTCACACAGCCAAAGGCAACGTTCTGTGCAGGCTGGACAGGCACACTGAGAGCTAAGAAACATAATGGCCACAGTATAGATCATAAACTTATTGTAAGAGTAAATGAATGGCAGGATTAACCCAAGGCTTCAAGTATTTTTGTCTGAAGGACTCAGTTTATAATGTTTAAAAACCCGTGATTGGTGTAAAAGGCTGCTCCTTTAAAGACATTTAGCATATACATATTGTTTCATGCTTTGATATGGAGACAATCTCTGATCCAGAGCATAACATGTAGCTCTTCAAATGCCATAATTACAAAGAAATTGTAAAAATCTATAAGGCATACAACAACTGGGATGAAAAGGGGAGAATATTTAAAGACTAGAAAATACGACTAAAATAATGAAGAGACAAAAGTAGTGCAAGAGACAGTTAGACACAAGCACACAGCTATAAAGTCTTATCTTAAAAAAACACAAGTTTGGTGCAAGCACCACATGACTGCCATTTCATTATTTATTTGAATTTAGATCTGTGTTTCTGCAAAAGTAATAAAACACATTTGTCTTGTAAAATACACCAAACAATGCGGAGCTGAATAATATAAATATAATGTGGTGATGGACTGAGTGATTTTAAACATCACTGCTGATCATCATGTGACATGAACTGACTGATGCCAGCCGGGGCAGTGTACTTATAGCTAAATTATTAATAATTGTTAAATGTTCTTCTTGATAAGGGCCATGGGCAGACCTTCACAGAAAAAAACAACAACAAACATAAAATACACTGACAAGAGGACATCAATGGACAAAGGGGCAGGTGCTCAGGCATCCTCAAATTAAATTAAAATTAAAATTAAATGACATAAAATTTAATTATACAAAAATGGATGCCATCCTTTTGTGACTGTTTACAGTCAACAAATGTTTTTTTTCACATTAGACTAAATGAAGATATAACTTTAACCTAATGTGAAAACCTGACTGAAACCATAACCCTGTAACCCTGACACCTAACCAAACTCAACTTACACTCAGTCCTAAACACCTGGATCAAAAGTTCAATAAATAGATGATTTATGATGTTGTAGAATATGTGCAGAAAAGATTCAGTCTGTCAAATAAAAATCTAGCTTCTCAACCACTTGCTATAGGTGAAAAAAACTAAGGAGTGATGGACTGATGACTCTTTTGTTCATCCATTCACACCATCCATGTTTCCCTGGTTGGTTGATTGTGTAGAATAATTGATTTTTGCTGATATGTTCAAATGATTCAAAATATAAACACATTATGTGTTAATAGCGTAAAACATGTGGCCCAGGACATTTGTAACATGTCACCCAATCACTTCTCCATCCATGTGTCTAAAAATGTATAATAATCTTGAAAAGGCATTGGTTAATCATGTAAACATGTTCCTACACCTACAGTCGACCCACAGATACAGTAGATACAGTATGATGACCGTTTTGTGCTAAAGAGCACATTCAGACTCCTTCACAGCTAACTGAAGGAGCAGCTCAGAGTGAGTGAACATCACAGACCGAGTGTATGTTAGCCTGCACCACTCCTCTCTCCCTATACCATGCGAATGTCTGTGGCAGGTGGCGTTGCTATGGCAACACACTCCCATTTTCCTCCCTGATGCCGGATCCATCCGGAATGGTGCTCAGATCACAAGCTCAGATCCGGAGCTGCAGGAGGATGGGAGTATTATGGTATGGATCCCATGCAGATGGAGGCGGGGAGGTCTGTAGTGACGGTGCAGTGCAGGGAGGCGAGCATTGATTTCTATGCAACATACGTACACGTGCTAGATAACACAGAAAAATCTTTACAGCAGTATGCATAAGAGAGAAATATCAGGAGACATTCACCTGAGTGACAGACAAAGGTTTGAACTGAAGCTCCTCTCTATTATCATCATTTTTTTATATATAGTTTTTCACTCCTATCAGCAATAACAACATTGTTGCTCAACAAGTTAATTACTGACACACACTCTGGGGTGACCATATTGTTATAATAGCACATTTTACCGTAACAGTGAGCTAAACCGTGTCGGTTTTCATAATTAAAGCTGCTCTAATTAATATATGACATATATGAACAATAGATTCAATGATTACGTATGATATGAAAGGTGTCGCCAATAGTGACAAACCCCCAGAGAATTATCATGTGACTCTGCAGTTCCCCCCCCCAGCTCCTTGTGTTTTAGCCTCTTTAAGCTCATTGTTTTGGTTTCCAGCCACAGTAGCAACAAAGTTAGTGACTAGCTGATGATATCTCTCTCAGGAGTTGGTGGGGGCCACACAGAGCTGAGAGGAGAGGGAATATTGGATTTACATTCATCAGATGAACACAAACACAACTCCAAATAAATGATAATGTTGCCTACAAGGGAAAAAAACAACAATGAATGCTGGTTTATCTTTGTTAGTGTGGTCTGACTTTTCTATAGAGTGGATTCATACACTGCATCATTTTGCATCACCTTAGTGAACTGGCTGTCTGACCTATAGCTCTGTGGGGAATGACACAAAATATACATTAACAACCAGACCTTTTGAAAACCAACTGTAGTACAATTACAAGGGACAACTGTGAGTGAGACTATATGCAAAAATGTGCTTTTTGATTTATTGCATCACTATTGTATCTTATTTAAATAGCCTGTAATGTACTGATCCAGCCTCTGTAAGTTGCCGCTGCCTGGCTATACATATGTTCACTAAAACTCACTCACTCAATCTTGTTTTGGGGCTTATTATTTTCTTTGGTATTTATTTGACTTGGCTGGTAATTATTTGGTTAACCACATGAGGTGGTCGGGGTGGTGAACTGTTGACTCATCTTTTGGGGAGGACTGGTTGTCAGCTCTTTCCCTCTATGGATGTGTATGGAAGAGAGAGGTAACCGGAGAGTTACAGTGAGTGTAGCTCGAGCAGAATCCAAATCTTACAGGTCAAGAATATCTAGTTAACCTGAGTCAAGTGGCTAAAGGTGTCTTTGTCTTTCTGTCTTTTTTCTTTGTTTTTGATGCACTCATATTGCAAGATCATATATCAGGGCATCCCGGGGGCCAAACCAACGGCACAGCACATAATCAGTCAGGAAGCAACATTTAGAGAATAAATAAAATGTGCAAGAAAATTTTTTTTCACCAACATTTAGCAGATAAAAAACTTGGGACAGAAACTCACAGTAAGGGATATCAATCCAGTGAAAGACCATATAAGGACGGCTGTTTGCATGAAGCCACCACTTTCTCTCAAGTTACATTTCAACAACATAGATTCAATTTGATTAAAGGACAAATCTTGGCGAGGAAAAATATGGTGATTGTACATTGTATTAAATTAGAATTACCATTTAAATTTGGTGGGTTATGTGAGAAATCTTTTCTTCAAATATGATGTTCCTCTTCCTCCATGTGTGCTGTGCAGAGCTAGCTGTATTCATACCAGTTCTGTCTGGATCGGGACACCTGACTGAGAGGAAAGCTGAGCACAAGAACAACAAGGAGAGAGAGAAACAATCAGACCTCTCAGTTTTTCCCACGCCATCTTCACAGGGAATTCCCCAGTTTGTTTTCTTATTTAATCGGCTGTGGAACAAAGGAAAACCTGCAAATGATAGTTGGTTATACCAGTATTATCTCCTCATTGTGAAAAACAAACCTGACAAAACACTGACATTTAAAGCCAGCGCCCGTCAGCAGCTGGACTTTTCCTACTTCATGGATTCATTTCAGTTTAAAACCAAATCTATGAAATCATTCACTCATCGTGACCTTTTATAGTCTTTCATTGAGGAAAAATATACTCTCATAGCATTTTTTAAAATAATGCACCCTGTCTAAACGGTTTATAAGCTGCAACTACTTGTTTTGTACTTGTCAACTAATGAATTAATTGCCAACTATTTTGATAATTGATTAATTGTTTGTAATCATATTTTAGGAAAAAAAAGTTTTAAGTTTGAATAAATGTGACTATTTTCTTGTTTCTTTAGTCATTTATGTTTTGTGGATAAAACAAGAAATTTGAGGATGTTGTCTTGGGCGAGAGAGAAAACAGTGATCCACATTTTTCACCATTTTCTGACATTTTATGTACCAAACAACTAAATGATTAATCATGAGAATAGTTGACAGAACAATCAATGATGAAAATAATCAGTAGTTGCAGCTTTAATCTGAATAGATTTGAATAGATTTTAAAATAGAACAGATAGATTAACAGATTTTTTTTTACAATGTTTATTATATTGAATGAATTAGCACATCTTAAATTATACATTAATGAACTCAAATAAAACAGTATTAAAATGAACAAATAATCATTTTATTCCATCTCACAGTTCAGTTGTTTCCTGCCTCAGCAACATTACAAATAAAGCCTCATTTCTGTAGATACTATTGTACCTCACTTAACAACAACAATGAGTAATTCATCTGGAATTTGAATGTTAATAAGTTATTAATTAAGGGCTCTTACAACAGTCTGTCAGGTCTGCAGTACATGTCAATAAGTTGTTCATAGCTGGATTTTGGTTCTCTCTTTGGTTACACAGCCCAGGCCTCCCTGATCTACTTAAAGTAAACTTCTGCTCAAAAATGTGTTTTGCTTATCGTTCCTACGGTTGGATGTTTGATCTTCATTGTGCAGAATGATTTACGAGCAGAGTTTTCACGTTCATCCGCTGAGGAAGAAAGTTTCTCCGTGCTCACTGAAAATGTGAGTTAAAGGGGTGCACCGACGCACAACATTTATGACATCACAACTAGTTCGGAGCCAATCGTGGTCCAGTATGCAACTTACACAGGTGTGATGTGGAAACTTGACTTCACAGCAAAATAAAATCAGTACAGTAAAGTCTCGTCTCAAGCAGTAACATTTTTGAAATCAAAAATATTTGCATATTAATCAATTCTGGAACTTTTAATGAGGGAGAAGGAGTATACTGCATGTCATTTTAAGAATTTTAACAAAATAATTGAACTTTTTTTGTGGAAAAATTATATTGGACACAAATTAATATTCAAAGTAGAGTATTTTAAATACATCTTAAAACATATCTGGAGAGGATCTTTAAGAGGAATAAAAAGAAAAGACAAAAGCCATGTGGGAGGAACTTCTCACACCATCATGTTATTGTGACAGTAAGCGAAGTAAGTATCAGTGACAAACTCCTGCAACATATATACTGTGGCCTTCACAGAATAGTGTTCGTCCCTCCAGAAGAGTTCCAGAGACTTGTAGAATCAATGTCAAGGCTGAGAAACACCATTCTTCTAAAAAATATTCCCTCATCTGGTGTTTTGATGATGTTGGTGGAGAGCGCTGTCTAACACATGAGTTCAAAATCTCCTATAGGTGTTCAGTTGGTTTGAGATCTGGTGACTGTGAAGGTCATAGTATATGATTCACATCATTTTCATACTCATCAAATCATTCAGTGACCCCTCGTGTCCTGTGAATTGGGGCATTGTCATCCTGGAAGGGACCGCTCCCATCAGGATAGAAATGTTTCATCATAGGATAAAGGTGATGACTCAGAACAACTTTGTATTGGTCTGCAGTGACTCTTCCCTCTAAGGAGACAAGTGGACTCAAACCATGCCAGCAAAATGCCCCCCAACACTTGGGACCAATACTTTGGTTACTGGATTGGATTATTGTTTATTCAAGAAGCAATGAAGTCTCAGCCCCCAGCCTGTAAGACAATGCTTCAGAGAGGAGCTGTGATGTGTGACACACTGTACTGGAGACTTTTCTTTATGCCTATTGTGCGTTTTTAGGTCTAGTTGTTTATTCTTTGTATGTTGTAAATGAGGACTGCAGGAAACTTTACGTGTTTAAACTCAACAGATGCATACAGTATATGTGTCTTTCTATATGATGATATATTTATAAAGTGAAATGTGGATCATTGGAAGACATAAATATAATGTTTCTTCCCCCTCTTTTGCTCCTGAAGGTCACATATGGGGCAGCAGAGATCAGTGCCATCCCTCTCACTTATTAGAGTATTGCTAAAGCATTGGAACGGTGACAGGATGTGTGTGTGTATGTGTTTGTATGTGTGTTTGCGTTGCTATTGCTCCTCATCACCCATCACCCCTCTTAGCCGCCTCCCATTATTGCTGTGTTCCAGTTCCTCTCTCTTCCCCTGCCTTCCTCCTCCTCCCTGCCTGGAATTCCAGGGTTGTTTGAACAGAGTTCTCCCACTATTGTGACAGACGACCTCTGACCTTTTGGCCTGGGGTGAGCGAGGTATGCAGGCATGATGGCTGAACACTGGAATTCTCTACACCTCCGAGCTGTAAACTCTGCTCTGCTCTGCTTCACACACTCACAAAATCAAAAGCGAGGATATATATTTGCGGATATGACTTGACTGTACCTGTACATCTTTTGAATGAGTGGGTGGGATTACCCTCCACTACACCCCTGCACTCTCTCTCTCTCTCTCTCTCTCTCTCTCTCTCACACACACACACACACACACACACACACACACACACACACACACACACACACTCATATAGAAAGCCATGCTGCTCTATGCAGCTGTGGAATTGAACAAAGTACAGTCACTCAAGTGCTGCACTTAAGTACTTATACTTACTTAAGCATATATATTTGATGCTACTTTATTTTTCTGCTGCACTACTTTGCAGAGGAAACATTATACTTTTTACTCCATTATTTGGGAGTTATAGCAATAACTACAACAGCACATAACTACATTGTTACATTTCAGTTTTGTACAGTTTCATACATTTATCTGGTGGCTTTACTGATGGTGTTACTTCACAGATATCAAGTTTTGCATGCACATTATAAACAAATATTCTGTTGAAAGTATCCAACAGGTTTTATGCAGAAACTGTTTCTCTGAAGAGGAATAAGTAGTTTTTAATGACTGCTATAAGATCAAATAAATCAAAGTGTAATTCTGATTGTGGGACTTTTAAACGCAGTGAAACAGACTGGTGACATTTTTATTAGCGGTTTCTTTGTTAAGCTTTTGTATTCTTATCAGTGTCAGTGGGGTGTTTCTAAAACATATTTCTCTATTCTCGAGCATCTTAGATAACCTATAGTTATATTTAGTTCACATTGTGTTTTTTTTTTTAAATAGAAATAACTGTGTTTATTACCAGAGCAGATCTTAGTGTTTTCTATCCTTTAATCGTATAAGTAAAAAATAGAAATGACTCCTCAGTGGGTATGTAGACACATTTGGAGGCTCTGGTGTGTGTGTGACCTGATGTTAGAATAATTCTTCTAATAAAATCTGTTAAAATATAAAATTTGAGTTTATACATTTGGTCACTTGTTTCTAAATGTATCTAACAGTCCTTGTTTAAACGGAGCAGGTAACGTAGCTCATATGTGGCTGTTAAAATAAAACAAATGGAGGAATGTTTCTCTCTTATTTATCTATAAATTTAATCGATGTAAGGATTGGTTTTATTTGTCTGTTATTTATCTTTATTTTATTCTCTTGTTTGACACAGACTACATAGACAATGAAGGTCCACTGATCAACTTTTTTTTTTTTTGAATTTACAGATTTTTGCTGCCATTTCAAAAAAATATAAAAAGTAAAAGTAACATTTCTGTCATCAAAAAAGCATATTTGAAATGTTATTTCCTCCTGGTGAGGCTGTAATAAATTGTTTTATGTACAGGCCCACCAAAACAGGATTATTAAACAATAATAAATCAATTATTCCTTCACTTTCACGAGACTAAAAGCAACAGAAACATCTTCATTACACAGTGTAAACAATTTAGAATAAATCTGATTATTGCAAAAAGACACGTTTTCACACGAGAATCCAGAATAAGAAATAGTCTTTTTGTCTTGGATTTATTCGCTCTCAGAGGTTGAAAGAATAGGCCTAAAATTAGAAAATGATCTAAATGATTTCCACAAGGCTAGTGGTGTTTTGAAATTCGTTAAAAATAATTTAATCGGACATATTGACACTAAAATCCCCCGCTGCGGAAGCTGTATAGGAATTATTTTTGACCTTTTATAGTTTTATTCACGGCGTTAATCCTGTCAAGTCCATTAGTTTGGCCTGTCTGAGTTAAATGAAGCTCTGGCTGATCTAAACAGGTTTGGTCAGTGCTCAGCTCCTTCCAGCATGTGTGGTCCACTGGCTTCCCAGTTTAACCCTTTCACTGGCGGCTTGTACGGCGGCTCTTGCTCTGCTCCGCCTCCAAAAGAAAAGCTATTATTGTTTAGTCACTCACCGACAGAGACGAGCAAAACTCTTCCAATCAAGCAATTTGACTACAAGATTCAACGCGCCAACGTTGGCCGTGAAGTGTACTTAAGGCCATGACACACAGTAGCCTATGCAGTACTGTCGAATCCCGACCTCGCTTTAGTCTATCACTCCGCCGAGAAATATAGTCCCTCGGCGGCACAGAGATAGGTCATTTTGTCATGTTGCTATGGTTACGAGCTCCCTATACGTCTGTAATTGAGCTAGAATGTACACAGCGCGGACTGATATGTTTTTGTGGTTAGGTCTTCATGGGTTAATGTTGCCTTCACGTAATACGGGACTAATCCCTGAAATTTGAAATTAAAAATGAGCAATTAAGAAGATGTTGATGTGTTTTAAAACATGGAGTAATTCTGACTCCTCACTTAAGCGGACTGATTGGCGCTTTTACATTCAGACAGATAACCTGACTGTGGTTGGCTACCAGCCTACTATTGTTTTCAAGCAAAATAACTGATCTGACCTCAACCACAAAACAGTAGATAATACATATACAGCTGATGATTGTGTCCTATCACGTGGTATTTTGTAATCACAAAATGTCTTAGGCTATTATTTGTTATGAAAATGTTCCTTTTTTATGACTGCTGAATAATAATAATAATAATAATAATAATAATAACAATAATAATAATAATAATAATAATAATAATAATAATAATAATAATAATAATGATAATAACCTAATACATTTTATTTATAGAGCACGTTTCAGGGTACTCAAAGAACACTTTACATAAGTTACAGTTTTTCTTGATTGCTAAGAGACATTTCTAGAAATTATGCTCCATTTCCCAAAACTCAAAATACAAATGTTTAACCGTACACTCATCTTCACAAACTTCCATGTCAAAACCAAACTCTCAACTCAAAACCATGTAATCCTACATTGAAACCAAACTTTGCCCTCAGACATCACACAAAAGCCATCAAATACACAAACACTACAGAACAGCCGTTTCACACTAGTGAGATCAATTCAAAACACTACTGTAAAAACCTCATACTGCAATGAATGATGGTGCTCGCGGTTTTCCAACAGAACAACCTATTTACATGATGAACACAATATAAAGATACAACACATGTATACATTTTCAAAATGTTTAATTCCTCAATGTACTGTAGTAAAATAAACTGAAATTGAGTGAAAAACGAAGTGTACGGTAAAAATATGCAACTGATAAAGAATGTAGAATACAGTAAAATAATGTTCATGTATTTACCAACATAAACCTATGAAAAAACAAACAGTTTTATTCTGCCTCATGGATCCTTTGTTCCAAAACAAGTGAACTGACCCACGGCCCTTTTACTGTATCTATCCATCCTGAGGTTCTGATGTGTGTGAATAATTTTGACTCTCAGTGTTTCCACCCGGGGAATCATGTGTTAATTGGGTTCCAGCTGAGATGACTTGAGTTAATGATATTGAATGCTGGTTTGTCATGGTTTGAGATGTTGATAGGCCCAGTTACAGTGTGTAAGCGATCTAGAAAAACTGTAAAAAGATCATAAAAAACACATTAAAAGCACAACGCAACACACAACATCATAATCACATGTTAAAAGGTGAGTTCTGATTAGTGATTTGAACACGGACAGGTCGGTGCAGTCTCGGATGTGTTTGGTGAGAAAGTTCCAGAGGGTTGGTCCCGTGCTCGGTCCTGGATGATGGAGACAGGAGGTTGGCATCGGAGGAGCTGAGGGTGCAGGGAGTGAAGAGAAGGACGGGGAGCCGGTGGAGGTTCTGGAGGACAGGGGGTGATGTGGTCGTGGGGGAGTGAGTGGGTGAGCAGGCAAACAGCAGAGTTCTGGATGTACTGGAGTTGCAGTAGTGAATTCTGGATGTGATGAAAGCATAACTACAAGCAAGTAAATGACCAAATAAAAGCCGAGAGCTGCAGTGTTTTATCGTAGGCTATTATTTTATTCACTAACTGGGAGCAGTTTTCATGTATAGTAGTGAATCAATAAGGTTGTGTTGAGCAGAGGCTGGACAGGCCAGAGCCAGTATTTACACTAAGCTGAAAGGCATTTTCTCTTATGTACTAGATTTCCTACCGTTCCTATATAACATGAATGCAGCACAGGGCACCAATAAAAAGCCCCACCCCCTGGAATGCCAGCAGGCCGAGCACCGCCCCTCTGTAGAAACACCGTTCAAACACACTGGGAGGCAGGCATGAGTAAAACTTGCCAGCACAAGGCCTACAGCTCGACCAACAGGAATAATAAACGTCCACAGATGAAGTATGTTTCTGAAATGGCTCTACACAGATACCATAGTAGTTATATTACATACATATTTAACGGTAATAAAAGTCCAATACATTTTAAACAGGTGATCAATAGGCAAACAACCCAATAAAAACAATATGTCTTTTAATTAATAAATATGAAATAATTATCCAGAAGGTTTGAAAAATCTTGCCGAAACCTAAACTTTGTTTTTTCCTCCCTGCCTTTTTCATCGGCCTGTTCTTGTGACCAGTTGCTGTTCTGGTGACTTCAGAGGGGCTGGTGAGGTGATAGTGAGGTTAGTAAAGTTTGTCTAATACAGGGTGTAGATACTAACTACATACTTTATTGTGTTCTTCAGTCCTCAGGCCATGGCTGAAGCTCATTGGCTGTGAAACAAATAGCCAGTGAAGAGGAAGGCTGACCATGTAAATGACATCCACAGCATTGATGGTCTGTTATAAATGATTGATCTGTGAATAATCTGTGATCAGTGTATGCAATCAATTAGACACACATACTGACACTACATCACTTTCAGTCACACACTCCAGACTACTGTCAAGTTAAATAGTAAAATGTCAAATATTTCTTTGGTCTTGTTATTTAATTGGCTGTTTTTAAACACAATTTGTTGTACTTCTACATGCTGGGAATAAAAGCTTGAATTTATAGTCAAATCACATTTTCATGTGCGTTATTAAAATATTTGAAGTAGGCTATGTAAAAAAACGTATTTTGATTGTATTCAAAATTGTGCTTTGCTGTTTGTACTTCAACACTTTTTGGCATACTAACATTACAACTTAAATTAACAAAAGATAATTAGTTCAGTTTCAAATATGCTGAACTACACTTAAGTGCACTCGACTGTTATTTTGAGAAACCATTGAGTTGCATTTTAGTATCTAAAATTCATTCATATTGAATTGCTAATGTTTCTTTTTTCATTTATTGTTGACATATTTGAATCATATTATAAATGTATTTATTGTATGTTAAAAGTCTATTTAAAATAACCCTAAAAGTGAACTAAAATATACTTTGAGTTTAATCAAAGTACATTTTAAAAAGATGTACTTAAGCACACAACTTAAAGGTTCTCAGAGTAGCTCAGTCAAGCGCACAAAAGTGTATTAAAGTATATTTTTAACTGCACTTATTATATATCATTAGTATGTAAAGTACATAGTTAGTATGTCACATGGAAGCATACTAACTACTTAAATTAAGTTCACTTCAGTGTATTTTTTTACTGAAGTTTTTCAAAAAATTTTATTGTGTCACAGAATACTGTGGTTTTTGTTTTTAAACAAAAAGTCCAAATATAAAGAAAACCTATTTGAATAGTTTTTCTAATCAGATTTCTTAGACAAAAAGTCACAAATCACCAACAAGACGTTCGACAGGAGAAACTGCAATTAAACAGCTCGCCCTGCCTTCTTAAACAGGCTTTTTTTGACAAGGTTAACAAACTAATACACTAATACACAACATCTAAACTCAACAACTTTTTTTTGATCACCTGTCAAACCATTTCATGAAAAATTGGAAAACTGAAATCATTGTCGTACGTACAGTAGAAAACAAAATCTAAAATAAATTCTTCTGTCCGTTAGAGCCTTAGTTGAAACTTAGTATGTTGTGAATTATTAATGTCATACAGCTTAGTGAGTATGATAATAATCATTAACGTTGTATTTTCAGAAGATATAATTGTTTCTCACAGCCTTCTCTGGTTTGTTCACGTCTTCATATTGTAGGTTAAATGACCTTACATCACAAACATGTACATCAGGCTCTGAACCTGTTCCACCAGAAAAACATGAGCTGCTGCTCTGGTGACATGTTGACATATTCTGTCTCTGCAGTATGTATGTATGTCAGTATGTTAACTGTATGGTCCTGAATGAAACCATTTACTGTTAAAATACCTCTGACCTGCTTCAAATACATTTTACAGGAGGCGCGGCAATTTATAATTTAGCTAATTAACAAATTGTTATGTTAAAGCAATGGTTCCCAACCTGAGGATCAGGACCCTGCTGAGGAGTCTCAAGAGAAAACTGAGGGGTCACCAGATGATTACAGGAATTACAGGAATTATTCACTTTTTCTGACTTTTTCTCTACTTTTGCTTTTTTCTTGTGAAACACTGAAAACATTCACTTCTCCAGTCCTCTAAAAAGCCTTCAATTAAGAAAAAACTACACCTATAACCTGTGATAAGGGGTCACAAATAGATATTGCCTCATTTTTAGGGATTTAGATGTTTGGAACCACTGAGTTAAAGGTTGATATTGACTTTCTCACTGTTGACAAGAAAATTTGAGTGTAATTACAGTGGAATCATTCATTAAAACCTAAGTAGAACTGAATGAACTTGATATGTTACTAATTTTCCCCTTTAAATAATTGTTTGACACCTATGGAGGTAGTATCAAAATGCTTCAAAAAATTTGAGAAAAGGCCAAACAATCAATACAAGTTTGTAGCTTATTCCTTCTCCCTTTTCATGCTGTCATGTGTCATGTAGCTCATGGGTATATTACTGTGTTGACTTGAGAGGCTGGTGGTTTAAGTGACAAAGAGAGGCTAAACTGCCTGAATGAACAGTGGCCATCCAGGATCTGGTCATCCTGCTGGAGTTATGAGCTGAGGCTGAGAACTATTATGTAAATCTTGGGAGAGTTTTTGGTTTAAAACCTGCTCTGATGTCAGGAGTCAGTTTGGGGGGCATCAGCAAGTGGACTAGATTAATGATAATGCCAAGGTTACTAATGGAAAACGATCAATCAGAAAAGAAGAAGATAATGTCAAAGATGCACTTTCACCCATCTAAAAACAAGGCTTCTTTTTAGCTCTGGAAAAAGCGGACACTTGAAAAAACTCCATTTTCTAGACACATCAACAGAGCTGCTTCAATGGTTGAGTACGACCATCTTTCCTAGTATCTTTCTTTAAATCCCTCTTCCATGTAAAACAGATAACCAAGATGGTGTACATGATTCTCTCCTGGGTCCTTTCTGCAGTGTGTTCACCATGTCGCTCTCCTTTGCTTCCTGTCTTGCATTTCCTTTCCCTTTCTTTCTTTCATCTCTCTCTCTCTTTCTCTCTCTCCAGGATTGGCGCCATGCTGCCCAGAGTAACCCGAGTCGCCTAACGCCCACTCCCCCGTCCTGACATCTGGCTTCTCCATGGCTGCTGACCCTTGGAGGTCACAGGTCAGATGGTGTGGGAGGGGCCGGGCTGGGGGTGGGGGTGGGGGGAGGTGATTGCTTGTAGTTTCCTTTTCAGCTGAGAGCCTCTTTAAAGGAGAGAGAGGGGTGCAGGAATAGGAAGAAAGCTCTATTTGAAACTGATACAGATGCTAATATTCTTGGACAGAAGCTGATATTGTTGATAATAAATACATTTTTCATGTTTTAGTGTTTTATACTTCTGAGTTTGGAAAAACATATACACAGCTCTGCCCCCAGAAACACTACTACTCTGTTTCCTTTATGTTTTATATAATGGTAAAGTTTTTCCTGACAGTACCAACTGTGAATCATCTCTAAATGCGGTGTATATATTAAATGAATGGTTCCAGTCATTAATACTATAAGTAAATAAATAATGCCACCTCTGCTATTACCATGACTACTACTACTGCTACTGCTACCTTAACCAACACACACATTCACCCATTCATACACACACACACACACACACACACACGCAAAGCAGAAAGTGGTAACCGAGGAGGTGTCTCAGGAGGTAGAATTGGTGGTTCCTACTGTCCTCGAGCAGCTACTGAACCCCAAATTGCTCCAGATAGCCAGTATTGAGTGCTCAACCACCACTTGTGTGTGTGTGTGTGTGTGTGTGTGTGTGTGTGTGTGTGTGTGTGTGTATGTGTGTTTGTGTGTTGAATGAAGGCAAACACTGTATCCACTAAGGTAGAAAAGCTTTATAAGCGCAGTCCTTACCATTTACTGCCACTACTACAATTATTGATACTACTGCAACTGCTACTACTATTGCTAATGCAATTTCTAAATACCCGCTACTGTACTACTTTTGTACAACTGCTACAATAAACTCAAACTAGGTGACCACATTCACCCATGAATCTGACTTTACCAAGGTTGGACCACCATTAGGTATGGCTGTGATATTGGTTGTATGGGTGATGTACTGTTATATTCAGGACAGCCAAACAGCTTTCCATCAAATCAGGTGAGTTAGAGTAATGTGGGAATTTTTTGTAATTGGCACTTCAACAATATATTTCAATATGAAGCCAATATATTATATCTGTACCCAATAGCATTCTGAAATCCCTGAGGTGTTTTCTAATGATATCAGAAAAGAGAATGCAGATATCATGCTCAGAGAAGAAATGAAATATAAAAGTGTTCCTTCTGCCAAATTTCCTAATGTGGGATAACTTCAGGCTGAAATCTGAGACACTCACTGTGAGGCTGAGAAGCCTGCACTGAAAGCTCTAAATCACCTTAATTCATACAATTAAAATGTCTCTGGTCAATAACACAGAAAATACATGCCCATGTTTGGTCATTTCAATAATTACAATGTTTTTGCTATTACAAATAATGTAGTAATGCCTTTTATTGTGTATTATGTATTAATATTAGTAATAACATAATTTGAAATCTGCCTAAAAATAACAAAAAATGAAGCATTATAAGACTCGTAAATAACTATTGGTATTGTACTTAAATGCATATTTCAATTTCAATTTAACAACATATATGTCTGTCCCACATTACCTCCTATTGGAAGATTACCCCACCCTGATCTATGACATCATCAATTACCCCAGGTTTAATTTGACAGCAGTCCTACAGCATTTGTTAGAAGAAGAGACTGATGCATTTGAGCTTAGGTGTCCCACACTAATTCATTAATTCTTTTATACTAATTCAGCCTCTATATCCTAATCTAAAGAATCCTGGTATAGTGATAACATGGAGCATGCTATCATTTATTTTATGTTTTATATTTTATATCTATATATTTTTTATTTCTATGTTAAAAACAAATAATAATGAAATTACATTGATAAAATACAATGGGCTGAAATGAATCACTTAGAAATAAAATGTCAGAGTCGTATTTGCTTGGCCAGCTGTTACAATGTGTGTTGTTACACCTCTATTTTTTGTAGCTGATGAAAAATATCCTTAGTTATACTGTACTCGTATTGAACAAACTGTCATATTTTAATCTCAGGTTTGAAAGTGCAAAAGGGTGCTTTGAGGTGTTGAGATTCCTCAAATTCATCCCTGGGGGAAGATGTCCCAGGGCCCCCTGAACTGGGATCAGCCTCTAATGTTTATTCATCCAGGAAACCCTGACTGTTGGGAAGTGTTAGCACAGAGCAGCAGATCATTTACTCGGAAGAGAGCCCAATTTTGAGATTTCTATATTGTTGTAATTTTTGTCAGTGGTACTAGGGAGATTCCAGACAGGTGTGAGGAGATACTAGACTGTAGAGTAACTTCTGACACTGTCGACTCTGCAGTCTAATCACTCATATGGCACCAGACACAGAGAGACAAACTGAACAGCATGGTCTGAGATAAACAAGGCCATACTTGGGCATAGTGAGAAGCTTATTCCTTAATTGAAAAGCAAACAGAAGGGCATCGCCACAGCAGATAAACCAAACAAGGGACCTGACTCTTTTTCAATTAATTAACCAGAGTGACAGTACAGCTGAGCAGGAGAGCGGGAAAGTTGTTTAATAATTAGATCACAATATTAGACCTACTTCCCAAAAATGATCAATATTGAGGTTGTTACCAGGCTGTTTCAGGCTGAGAACAGCCCTGTGTAAGGGGCTGTGTAGGTGGGAGTGTTGCTTTGTGTTCTGGTATCAGGATGTCCAGTTGGAATGGCTGAGTCCAAAAATTTCTGTAACTTGCTGAAACTGACAATCTGACATTCACACCTACACTTTGAGCAGTGATTTGCCAGGTATGTGGAGATGAGAAAGTAAGCGTACACAAATAAGGCATGGAGTCGCTGGCCAAATAACACACAGAACAGTCAGGTATAGTTGTAGAAGCATGATGAGAAGACAAAAACTAAATACTAAAAGCTCTAAATACCAAAAATAATATGAAAAGTATATTGCACAAGAAGAAAAATTGTAGGTGTTTGAAGGCAGCGGTTAAACAGTTTAAAAGTCTGATGGCTTGGATGATGTATTTGACGACAGATTTCTGTTGCTCATTGACATCACTGTGTTTCTGTGATCTGCATGTTTTATGCCTGCAAACCACATTTCCTGCAGTACAATAAAACTGAAGTTAAAATATGATCTATTGTTATTGATTAAACTAAATAACAGTGAAATTCTTAATTAGCACCAACTTGACCACCTAATGTAACCTGCTGCTCATACATACATTAGTATATTAGTAATAATAATAATCCAAAATTTTAATTTGCAGTCCCTAAAATTAAGTGGCCTTTCTGTATGGTGAGTACTTTCACTTTTGATAAGGCAATGATATATTTATCTTTGCTCGTAATGGAGTACTCTTATACTGTGATATTGCTGCTTTTACCTGAGTAAGGATCTGAATTGTTGTTCCACCATTAGAGTTTGGTGACTCCTGGTAATTCCCAGCAGAACTACTCCCAATTTTAAACTGAGCAGGGGGCTAATTGCACAGAATAACTGAGAAGACTGAGAAAAGGAGTTCAGGGCTTTTAATACTACAATACATAGCAACAAATACATTATTTGAATAAACAAGTTTATTTTTGTTTGAGTGGGAAAACACTGAAACAGCATATGGAGTGTCATGGACCTCTGATACGCCATTTGCTTACATTAAAATCTAATTTGTATCTGACCTGGATGAGAAAAACTGCATGTTGTTAGTGTGCTGTAAAACTCTTCATACTCCCAGACTAATGAAAGTCTTTCAGGATTAGCAGCCCTTGGTAAGGAATCACTGCGATACATCAGGAATAGCGATATGCAGATGTGGCTTGTACAAAAAAAATTTCATCGCAGGTTTTCAAGACTGTGTTCTTTACATTATTGACCTCTATCAAAGGTATTACTGACCAGCCAATAAACATATTAACAACAACAATGTATCTGACCAGAGTTTATACATTAGTGTCACTATTTGGCAGTAAATGGCTACTTATCCTACAGTTTTTTGTATCGTTCTGTTTCCTAATTCAACCAGATTTTCAAATGAACAACATTATGTTTCTGTGAATGTAGGAGAGACTCTTCAAATATCTGGATCTGGATCCTTAAAGACCGACACTATCAAGGATATAGACTGAAGTTGCCAGCAGGTAATATTTCTTTGTCATTCATCGTCAGTGGTGTCAATGTAACTAAATACATTTACTTAAGTACAAATCTGAGCTAATTGTAGTTTACTTGAGTATTTCCACTCTACTTTATATTGCTTCTTATTTTCTGAGGGAAATATTGTAATTTTTACTTCACCGCATTTATTTAACAGGACAGTTACTTTGCAGATTAAGATTTTACATATAAAATTTAGAATGAAAATACAATACAATGAACTGTTACAGAGTAAACTACTCAACAGTATGAAGTAGTAAAAGTTACTTTTACCAACTACAACAGTAAAATGATACAAATGTCTTTGAGTACCTTTGAAAGCACTCTATGAATAAAATGTATTCTTATTCTTATTTTGTTATGAATTAATCAGTAATATTGTTTATAATATAACACTCACTTTTTTTGCATAATGAGCACTTTTACTTTTTGAGCAATTTTCCTTATAATACACATAAGATTAAATAATTTTATCTTCTTGTACTTTTACTCACACAAGCATCTGTCGAGATTCACACAGTAAAACAGAAAATAAGTCATTTATTAACATATGATGACAAAAAAGAAGAAGAAATCAAAAAGAAAGTGTTATTTTGGAATGTTACTGTCTTCTGACCATAAATCTTTACATGGTTACGATGCATGAAATATATGCAACAATCTAAGCATCAATCAGTAGGAAACCAAGCTGTTTTATTACAGTTTGATACGTGCTTCCTTCTTTAAAATGAATACTGAAACTTACATTTATACTCACACTTATACTTATACATGTTTAATACTGAAAGTTTGCTACTATTTTCAGTAGAAGTACTTTAACTTCAAAAGTAATGATCCTAATCATACCAGTCAAACCTATTGTCTTCTGACTTGTTGTCTCCTGGAAGACTACGTCTTGCTCAAAGACACTTCAGCAGAATGGGGGCTTTGTATTCAAAACTGTGGATCCAGATCATCGTGTCACCCTCAGTGTCAGGTGTCATCCCTAGCTGTGATATATTGAAACAAATATGCTTTTAAATGTGTTTAGTGAGCTCATCGTAGTAGTTGTACAGTAGATCTTCATTTGAAGTGTTCATAGAAGACGTCTTTCCCCATGTCAGGGTCGTAGAACAGAACCTCCAGCTGCAGCAGCCCCGCTTCTCCAGCTGATGAAAGCAAACATGGCCTATGGTTGTTTTCCTGTGAGAGTGGGAGGTGTGTCCTGCTGCTGCTGACTGGTCACATGGCCTGCACCAGGGGGCGGGGCCAGGACGCACACAGGCTGACTTTTTTGAATTCTTTCAGCTGTGATTGGCTCAGGGTCACAATGTGACACGTTGGCGCCTGACAGTCAGCATTGTTGAGGTTTTTTTCTTCTTCTAATGCCACAAAACACTCAGTATGATCAGCAGGCCAGTATCACTTTGAATGGAGGGAGCAGCCAAATGACTTTAAGGCTACAGAGTCACTTCTAAGAAATTTTGACACACATTTCTCCTTAAATACTGGCACTCAGGTTGAAACATCTGAGGGCTTATTAAAGCAAGGATGGTACCATAAAGTCTTGCTGCTGATACCTAATCAGTTTCAGAAGATGTCAAAGATCATTTATGCAGAAAGTGGTGACAAGCTTAATCAAGACAACTGTAATACAGTATGTATTCTGTATACAACTAAAAAAGCCACAAAAAAAAAGTGCTACTGGAGGAATGTATTGATCACAACAGCAAGGAAATTTAATGGTGAAGGTATCATAGGCAGAAAAATAAATGTGTTCATTTTTTCTCAATTGCTTTGGCACATTTCTTGAGACAAGTGCTCAGCACTGAAGATACATCTCCCAAACAACTCATATGTGCAGCAAAACACTATAGTTAACCTGCAAAAGGCTGTAACCCACCCAAAACTTTTAATCCGTGTTTCAAAATTTAATTATTTTGTCAATTAATATATTATTGCCACCAAAATGACACAATCCTTTGACAGTGTGTAAAGCTGATCAAAATGTTTAGATGTTTTATCTGAACAACAGTGGACTCTGGAAGTGTGTTCCTCATCTACTAATTTCCAAACGCTCTTGTCTGTCATGTTTTTACTGACACTGAATGCCTACAGTACCACACAGTATTTTTCTGAAGCTAACTGACTGCTACTGGGTATCAAAGTGAATACTCTTCAGATGCTGATTTCAAGAGTACAAGGTTTCACATTCCACTTTGTCAAGCAAAAGAGCACTTAAATTTGCATGTAATGTGAGGAAAAACACTTTATTTTCATGCAGTGGGCACACAACACACTATAATACAGAACAGAAAAAAACTGGGAATCACAAGACATCCTGTCACTCCTGTCTGTTTGGCCACAGATTCTCATCAACCTCACATCTAAGGCTCTTCCTTGCAATGCAGCAACCATCCTCTGCACGCTTCTGCTTTTATTTCATCACAAGCAGCATCCACTGCAGCAAGCAAAGACATTTGATTATCATGTACTTTACACCTACGTTGCCCTGTCCAATGTTAATCTGAGCAGGCTCTTCCATGTTCACAAATTGTTGTAACTCTGTTGTCCTGCAGCTCTATAAATGTGTTTTACACATTTATAGAGCTGCAGGACAACATGAGGACTTACTTAAGTCATGAGGACTTACACCTGTAAGCTAACTGGACAGCACATGCCATTGGTTGATCTAAGATGTAAGAAACTCCCCATTCGTAAGTGAAGTTTGAGTACTGACAACATATTTACCAGTTTAACATACTTTATGACCTCTACATTTCAATGCAAGTTATGAAACATGGGCTCAGAAGATTTCGACAGTTAGGTGGACTATTCTGCATGTGGTGACTTACACAATGAAATCATTTTAACATATTTTTGAGAGTAAAACTATTAAACTGAGAAGAAACATAATCTATTTTGATCACAAAGACATATATAACCAATAATTGTTCAAATTGTAGATAATTGTACTTAGTCATTTGCCTAAATGTGCTAAAATATTTGCAAATGGTAACAAAGAATGAGAAATGCTCTTTCTGTGGTGCACAAACTGTTTTGACATCAACTGTCATTCGAGAATTCAGCCAAAGCAACTGAGGAAAACTGTCATCTAAAAGCAAGTTTTGATTTTTTGGGGACAAACAGAAGGTTAAATCACTTTGCATAAAGATGCACCATTAACAGCAAGACGGAAGCTAATTTGAGGATTCGAGGGGGCGCAATTCTGTTAACATGAGACTACATAAGTTAAATAAATACCATTTCCAATGAAATCTGGCTGATATCTCAAAGCTGTTACTGTGGTCTCTGTGGTTTTCCTTCTCATTTCTCGCGCCTACAGTGGCCCTGAGAGCTCAATGTACTGCAACTTAAAGGACCAGTGTGTAATATTTAGGGGGATCTATTTGATCTATAATCACCTGAAAATAAGAATCGTGTTTTCGTTACCTTATGATGAGCCCTTTATATCTACATAGAGAGCGGGTTCTCTTCCACGGAACTTGCCATATTTCTATGGTAGCCCGGAAACGGACAAACCAAACACTGGCTCTAGAGAGGACCTTTTGAGTTTTTCCAACCCAATCGCCAGAACAAAACGTTGGCATTGTACATTTCTGCAAACCACGGATACATTAAATGTCTACGTTTCAGTGTTGGCCATTATCAGTTGAATAATGATGTTTTATGATGTGACAACGCTGTGGTTAACGTCTGGTTAGAGTTAGGGAAAGTTCATGGTTTGAATTAAAATAAAAAAATAAAATAAAAATGGTTGCAAATGTCCTGACGTCTCGCTAAAAACACACAGTTTTGTCAGTTGAAACAGGAAGCTGGCATTGGTTTTGAGGTGGTCTTGAACCGTGCTCTCTGCTGGTTTCCAACTTTCTTCCAACAAACTTCCCAACCATCCACCGACCCCTCCTCCTCCGAATAAGAAAGTCAGCTCACATAGATCATGTGAACTACGTTACTTTAGAAATGTTGACAGGATACGTATTGTTGAAAATGTTAATATGCTATGTATTACAGGTGTTGAAATGTAGAGATTCAACGTATCTGTGGTTTGTAGAAACACACAATGCCAATAATTTATTCTGGTGACCAGGCTGGTTTTTCACGAGTTTCGTGGCCAATGTAGGTTTTCCTACACGCTTGGAAGAGGAGGGGGAGGGAAGGGGTATTCATTTGGTTGCAATCCGCATCCTCACTGCTAGATTCCACTAAATCTTACACACTGCACCTTTAAGATTACACATGCATGCATGTGTTGTCAAATTGATGAAGATGTTTTCTTAATTTGCTTGTGTTTTGTCTATTTGCATGTGTTTTCTTCAGTTGCAGTGCACTGAGCTCAGGGCCACCGTATGCTCCACAACATTGTCACCAAACCACAAAATGTGCTACAGTCCACTCTCCTTTTTGTTTCGTTTCATTGTCAGCAGATGCCTCTGATATTATGAAAAACAAACAAATAAAGGATATATATATTTGTGTGCAAGAGCCTAACTCTCATTAGACTAACTGGGACTGGACTAAAATACTAGTTGTGCTGCCACAGGTCTTCTCCACAATGAAGCCAACTGTCCTCCTGCACATCATCATGGTTATTTCAAGCATGTGCTCCGTGGTCCAGGAGTTGCAGGACCTTATCTCAACAGATAGACTTGCAGAGGCCTGCTTGGTCATATGAAGACAACCTTTAGCCAGTCTGTCCACCACCATCCCTCTCACACAACAAACTCCTCACTGAGTGTTTGAGTTAGCTTGCATATAGATAGTATAGATATTGTATTCTGTACAACTAAATAGCTGAGATGTCTGTTCTAAATAAAAGAAAATGTTGAAAACGTTAACTCTGACTGATGAATTCATAACATGCTGTTACGCCGTGAGTTTCTTTACATGTGTGAAAGGTGAGCAGTTACAACGGTTCTGCTCTGTGCAATCTGTTGCTCAATTTTCTCTAAACATTGACTTACTGCAGCCTGCACTGACAAACAAGATTGGACCCTGGCCATGCATGACACAGCCTGCAGTCACAGCAAAATGCACTCAAGTACATTTCTGTCTGTCAATAAAAACACGTTATGTCTCATGTGTGAAATCTCATCATCATCATCATCACAAGAGATACTGCAGTTTCCAGAGAAACCTTACATGTAATTCATTTCATGTAAAGCTGCAGCCACAGTCATATTTTTGTAGATGATAATGAAGGGAGAAAGTTGTTCAAGGGTAAATTTAAGGGAGTTGTTGAGAAAAAAAATGTTAACAATTCAAGAATGAACTTCTAACTAGCACATACCTTCATTTTTCAATTGAATGACAATACATCTGACAGCAGTTGAATTCTAAGATTAGATTTTTTAATCCATGGCTAACATGTAATCATTCAATTTATTACAAATATGAAAATCATTAAATGGATCTTTTTTTAATTTTAAAATTCATCTTATGGCTCAAAGATGGCGGAGTCTGGCCACAATGTTGGCTAAACATGAGGATTATCAAACACTGCAGACATTAATACTGCAAACTATAAACAGTATAAGCAATGTGCTGTTTTCAAGAAATTCTATGTCCTTCACTTTATTTTGTACTAAAAGTCAGTTTGCAATGCACAACATCATGATAGAAAAACATCACAAAAAGCTTGAGAAATACTTCTCTGAAGATTCATTTGTTTTGGGTTTTTTCTTTCTTTCTGTCAATAAAATCCATTATATAACCATCCACAATCTTTTTCTCACTTTCTTCCATTATGGATCAATAGCGTCCATCAATAACACACTCATAAATTAAATAATTATCCTCTGCGTGCTGCCGTTTTTACTTTCGACTGTGAACATACAACATACGAAGTAATGTGTTGTCAGCTAAATCTTGATCTTGTTTAAACAGAAGCATGCACAGTGTACTGCTCCGTTATGCTGCAACAGAGATATTTATCTTCAACACACTATGACCCAGCTATCTGTTACTGATGATACACGGTCTGCAGGCTCTAATTCCTTTTGAACTCTTTGTCTGCTTTCCTGCTTCTAATCCAGCAGTTCTCAGGTCAGTAGAATTTTCAGGTCTCTTTGATGAGATTGAATCTTTTTTCTTTTTTTTTTTTTTTTTACACATTATGTAACACATAGCCTACAGTATATCATGTCCTGCACTAACACATACTGGATTCTAGATCCTTCCATTAAGTGACATGGTCAAAAATAAATCACCATGTTTTAATTGTAACACAATTTCATCAAATGAAAATACTATACATGTTTGTTCATCATTTCACATTCTCTCAAATGTAGCCTGACAGTATTTTTGGGAAACTTTGCAAACTATATCTAAGGTGTAATGTATTTTGTAGTAATTATCCCAGATACTATGTTTGAGAATTATTCATTTAAACCACGAACAAATAAAATCTTTTCATATTGATTCTTGCCTGTAAAATGGACTAAATGCATCTGTGGCCTCATACGTTGGGGTCTTTGTAAAAATGCTGAGAACATGCAGCTTTAATTGGATTTGATAAGAAGATCGGTCTAATATGTTTCATACATACTTTATATGTTTTACCCCAAAGTAAATAAAATAAAGTTTTATTTAAAACACTTCCCAGAACAGAAACATAACATGGAGTGTGTAAAAGATATGTGTGTAATTAGTTTCTGTGTATTTCTTAAACGTCTCTGGTTTTAAATGTTCTTTTGTTTGCATCTTCTGCATGTCCTGTATCCTCCCCAAAAAGCTACAAACAGTTCACTTCAAAAACAACAAACCCCAAGTGTAGAACAGCTCTTTAGTGCGGGCAGCATGTCAACCTGATCAGTCAGCCGTCACGGCTAAATATGGGCATAGGGCTTCCTGCGGCCCCACATACTTCGCTCGGCAACGCTACTTTACGCACAGGCGCGCGCGTGCACGCATCACTACACATACAGGCAGAGGCAAACATGAACGAGCATTCCTTACATAGCATCTAAAGCACGTCATGGCAGACAGGTTTCTTCTCAAAACTCGGGAGCAAAGTAAAGAAAGTAAAGGAGAGGACTGGCTGTACTGAGGGAAAGCTCACACTTCCAAACTTCAATAATGTGCCTTCCCACACTGCTGCAGATAGTCACATATATTATTCAGTAAATAATTAGCTTTCCCTGGCTAGATATTTTATAGCCTATATGTGAGTTTGGGTTGAGTTGTAAGCATACTTGACAATAAAGTTTACTGCACTGCATTGAGCTGGGGGAGGGGGCAGAGAGGTGGGGTGGAGGCATCCCTTTCTCTCCTCAGCTCAAATCCAGCAGGCTGTATTTGCATTAATAGGAAAAGCCAGTGTTTCATGTGCACCTCATCGGGCTTCACTGGAAATAATTTGCGTAAAAGTGCACGTTTTGCCATTTAGCGCGGTATAAATTAGCCACCGGCTGTGGAGTTGACTAGAGGAAAAACGAAATTAAACGAAATAGGCAAATGCGGAGTTTTAATTATTTATTTACTCATTCATACCAAAAATAACCCTCACTGTAAGTACACCAAACACTCAGCATCGCAAGTCGGTCCGGTGTCGGTGGAGGGGGGGGGGGGTTGGGGGGGGTCGGATGGTGGTGGTTTTGGAGGCGGGTCTTTTCCGCCGGACAATGCAGTTATTTAAGCTCCATTGGTCAGGAATGTCAGATTTCACAGGCCGCTGCCCTCCTCCAAGCGTCGACCGCAGCACCTCCAGTGAGCCTGTTGCCCTCTGCCCCGCGCTACACCACCCCGGCACTGCTACTGCGACCTGCAGCCCGCCTTCTCCCACAGTGGAACTTCTGTTACTGCAACATCCATTTGCATCGGGAGTATCTTTGGCACCCGCATGTAGCAACTTTTAAATACGCAGCGCGTAAAGTGTGAAAAACAATTACGCAGAATAAGATGTGGGCTACACATTCACCTACAAATTGCAGCAATGGATTGTATCCACATGTAGACTACTGTGCAGACTTTGGGTGGTCCTCAATGTGGACAGGATTGGCCAGTCCACCATCAGTTTCCATTCTTGTGTTTTACTGACAGCAGCCGACTGAAAACCTGATTGTTAATTTTTTTTTCGTTCTTTTCAAACACAGTAACACGATGTAGCACCTCAAAAGCGGGTAATGAGAAATTTGTGAATGGAAGAGAGAATTTGTGTTCATTGTTAAAATTAAACTATACAATGACGTCCCCTTGGTATTTGACCAATCCCGAATGTGATGAGATAAATTTTCCACCAATAAGGGCAAAGACAAGCGCAAAAACGGACCAATGGCAGGCTGGCATGCAAATAAGGAATTTGTCTCGGCAAGAGCTGAATGTCAACTAGTCAAAGATGGAGTCCGGAGCTCGGAGGCCGTGAGGTTGCCAATGGACGAAATACCGTTTTTATAACCGAGGAGCTGTCACACCCCGCGAACCGTTACTGCGGTTGAAACGGACGTATGTGTGGGAGATAGATGGTAATGGCCGCGGCGTTTTTCCACGCTCAAGTGGCCAACTTGGCTCCGTTGTGCCTCTTCTGTGTGTTGAGCCGTACGGACCGGCCCTGCCTCCGCCAGGTACCGTCCAACAGAACCTCTGCCCGCGCGAGGAGCGCTCCTGCTGCGCGGCGGACACGGCGTGGAGCTCGCGGACGGACGTGGATGTCGGTGGGTTTAACTGGCTGCAGAGAGGTTCCGTGAGCTCCCGTCTCTCAAACTGTATAGCAGCTATTGTGTGTGTGTGTGTGTGTGTGTGTGTGTGTGTGTGTGTGTGTGTGTGTGTGTGTGCCTGCGCGCGCGTCTGTGTGTGAGAGAAAGAGAGAGAGAAGTGGGGACAGATCGAGCACGCGCGTCCACGTGAGGGCACGCGTGATAAAAGCAGTGATTGACAGGTGGGTGCCCGTCCAATGATTATTTCTGGTAGCAAACCGAGATATCAAAAGTAAGTACTATCATATGAGCTAATCCGCAGGCTTCAAAGTGGGGTCCGGGGACACCCAGGGGTCCGCCAGTGATGCCAGAGGGCCCAAGCAAAACGACAAATGAGTCCATTAATTTCACTATAATATAATAATCCAGCTATTAAGCCTATTAGTTATTGCTTTAGACCTATAGCCTACTGTCGTACGTAAGTTTCTATTTAAATACTATACGACTAGCTCTCCATGCAGAAGTCAATTTTTATGTGCAACATAAATTGGTCGAAAATCTTTCTATGGGAGTCCGTTGATAATTGAGTGTTTTTTTTTTATTTGTTTGTTTTTATTTTATTTATTTATTTTTGTTGCTGTTGTTTTTTTTGTATTAAACTGTTTGAGAAACATGTAGAGTTAAATCATTGTGAGTTATATGTCTATACACCAGGTTTAGCCTACAGTGTGTTAAATATACGTTCTTTCTCGTAGAAATGCTTAATTCACAGTGCTTGACACAGAATATGGTAGCCTGGCTGTGTGACATTTTGCACAGCCCCACATGTGTCTGTAGGAGTTGTGTTTGAAGCTGTTCTCTGTACCGTTGGAATGTGTGCTTGGTATGGCTGCAGCGTTTTCAGAATACCTTTGTATTTTATTAACAGGAACATATGGAGTAAACAACTTCAGAGAGAGAAAAAAGACGTTTCCACGTTGAAACAAATGTGTAACCTCGTTCTTCTGTTAGGCATGAAGTGGACAGTACGTTTCTCACATATTGGCTTATTTGTTTTCTACTTTTAAATTTGAAAGTAGAAAAGTGCAACAACACGCTGTGTTAGCTTGCTGCTGCTTTCATGACATTTTTGGTCAGTTTGAAAGTGATAGAATTTGAAGTTTGAAGACTTTGGGCAGACAAAGAGTTTGATTGTAAACTTCTCTGAATATTGGAAATAACAAAGCCCCCCCCTCCTCACCCCTACCCCCCACCCCTCCATAGGCCCCCCGCCCCTCGGTTTCCTAAACGAGAAGGGTTTCAAATTGCCACTTTGGCCAAAGGGACAGGAATAGTAGTTACTAAATGAAGGTTTCTGGTATTGTATCGCGGAATGTGCTCTTTGCCCTATATGTTTTCCCCACCCTCGTTTCCTCCAGGCGAAGTCCTGCTCACTGCCTGTTTTCTGAGAGGCCGCAGCCTATAGGAAGAGCTTTGCTTTAGGTTGAAGTAAATATGTTTCCCTCCATGCTCTCATAATGCTGACCGACAGATCATTCGGTAATAACATAAACTAGAGAGATGTCACCTTACCACCAAATCACTATCAACAAACATTACTTATTGTTTAATAGTATAACAATTCATTACCGATTTACATAGTTGATTCCTATTTGTGTCGGCTGCATTGTATTGTAAAGCTAATAAGCCTATTCGCTTGTTTCACGGCTGCTGGTTTGCATATGGCTTCCAACATGTTAACAGTTGTCTGCTTGTGGGCTCGCAGATATTAGAAGCCCCGCACTGTCCACACTGTTTAGTAACGTGGAAGCTGACGGCTTGCATGCTGGGTTTGCAATAGAAACTGAACGGATTTGAGGAGCAGCCGTGTTGTCCAAAGCCCTTTTTCTGTTGTACTACTGTGAAATCAGATGAGCAGTGCAATATTAAAAGGGCATTGGCTGACACCCCCCCCCCACCCCTCCAGCCCCCACCCCTCCGCCTACCACTTCCTCTACTTACAAATCTTATTTAGACGTGACAAGAAAATATAGAATTGTCTCTCTGTTGGCCTTAAATGGATGCGACGCACAGCCAGCCGCAGTATGTAAAGCTACGGCTGTTACAGCTTTCATTTCTTTAGACATGTCACTTTGTCGTTGTGGTGTCTCCCTATGTGTGTGGTATGGCTGTCTTGGTGTGTGTGTGTGTGTGTGTGTGTGTGTGTGTGTTTCCCAGCGTGCAGAGGTCAGCTGCTTTGACGATGTTGCACTACTGTACCATCCGCTAAAGCAGTGCAATAGTATTGTCATAGCATTCGGCCTTCGCCCTGTACTACAGCAGCAGCACCGCGGAGGGACACATGCGGCTAAATGGGGAAAAATAGACGAGAAAATAGAAACCACGGAGGAGTCTCTGTAGGATCTTATAGGAAGGGCCCCCCCACCTCTTCCTCACACACACACACACACACACACACACGAACACACACACACACACACACACACACACACACACACGAACACACACACACACACACACGAACACGCACACACACACACACACGAACACGCACACACACACACACCACCAATCATAGGCCATAGGTTTTAGAGCCATTTTTTACCACAGCTGTTTCTTGCTTGCTGGCTTGTTGTCAGTTCACAGTAATGCATGGGAAAAATCCATGAATCCAATTCCAATAAATTATGACACATAAAATGTTATATTTTATTTAGTTAGCATAATCAATAAATAGCCCACTACAATTTTAAAGGGAGCATTGACTCTGCTGATATTTGTAAAGTGACTTGATAATTTCTTAAAAGTCTTTGGTGGAATTGTGATTGTGCTTATATATATATATATATATATATATATATATATATATATATATATATATATATATATATATATATATATATTCACACACACATATATATAGATATAGATATAAATAAATATAGATATACATATATGTGTGTGTATGTATGTATATATTGTATATATATATATACACACACAAACACACACACACACACACACACACACACATATATAAATATATATATACATACATACATACATACATACATACATACATACATACATACATACATACATACATACATACATACATATGTATATATAGTCAGGCTTTGGAGCTTATGTTGGTTGGCTGCTCTCATAGAAGGACTTTTCCACACAGACATATTTCACTGTAATTTTGAAGATTATCTCAAAGAAGAATCTATTTGAGATTTTTCAAATTTTTAGAATAAAATTCAGTATCTATATGTGAAGGTTAGTTAAACTCTTGGCGAAAACAATATATTTAAATTTGTTCATTGCAGTTGTATTGAAATAAAAATGTATTTTTTTATTTTGACCCATTTGAAACTCCCTCCTGGACCGCTGGAGGTCCTCAGTCCATAGTTTGAGAACCAGCAGTGGCTAAGACCTGAGGTCCATATGACAGGAAGAGTCCATGGTTTTTCTTTGCAAGCATGCTGCATTATTAGGCTATATTTTACCCTGGGAGATATAGGCCTCCTGGACCACGCCTCCTAAAAAAAAAGAACATTTTGTTCACAGAACTTCAGGGGCTGTCTTGGTTTGCATTGCAGACCACGTGTCAGATTAAGTAACATGCTTTGAGGTCAACTTTCCTAACTTTTAACACATTTTGTTCAAGAGTGTAATTTGTTGTTACATCATGACCCACAGTATGAAATCATTTGTTGTAAGTGTTGGATCTAGTTTACCTTAAAATGAGTTGCTGGACAGGACATTTATAAATGATCTGATTTTAGCAGGATCCTGATTAAATCACACGCCACAACCAAACCTTCATACATTTTTATTTGCAAAAGTAGTTTATTTATATTTGACATACATCCTACTGATATGAATTGATAGTGTAAAATCAGTGTGTGGAAGCCAGTCAGTCTGTGTGTTGGAAAGTAATAAAAGGGCTGTTTATTAAAAATAATTGATTTTATTGTAATGTTGTGATTTTGGGGCGTTGATTTAATGATTTTACGTAATGTGTTGATTTCGTGATTTTACATGAGTGAAATGATATGCAGCTCTTTTTTATTGTTAAGACTTATGACTGTTAATTATTTAACAGGACATACAACCCTTTGAACTATAAAATGTAGTCCAGTTAAAAAAAAACAGTTTTTATGTGTTTAAAATGAAAACACAGCCACCCATTTAAAAATCAAGATCCTCTTTGGAATATATTTTAGTTGCAACTGTGTTAAAGCCTCTGGTTTATTGCATATAAACATTTTACTTGTGAACATGTGTTATATATTCTACAATTAAAAAAAGCAACTGTGTGTGACTTCCCTGTAAAGGAACATGTGAGCCTTTAGGCTAACGCTGCAGTCATTTTGTTATGGCCATGCAGTGTGTGCGTGCGGGCGTGCATGCGTGTGTGTGTGTGTGTGTGTGCGTGCATATGTGTGTGTGTATGTGTGTGTGTGTATGTATAGCACAGGGCTCCCCCCCCCACCCCACCCTCCCCCCTCCCCTCTTTCAGTCGGCTTTTGAAAGCATAATTTGAGTGTGCAGGCTTGAAGAAGTCACGGTGTGGGTGGGAAAAAAGGGGTAAGTTTCCTATTTGGGGCAGGTCGTAGGGGGGATGGGGCTCCTTGTGAGGAATGTGGAGGGCAGGGCCGCTCTAAGGGAAGGAGGGGGGAGCAGGAGGAAGGGGGGTATGTTTCATCCTCCTCGGTTACCGCCTTCTGCTCTGTGTGTGTGTTTGTGTGTGTGTGTGTGTGTGTGTGTGCACCGTGGAGCGTTGGAGCCTGTAGCGTCATATTTAGCCACTGTTTTGCAAGCGACTGTGGAATTTGCTGTTTTTATTGTGTGTCTTTAGTGGGGAAAGTGTTGCAGTGAGGGATGGAGTGGCGGGCACAACCACCTGAAAGTGAGGACTACTTTCCTTTTAGTAGCTGCTGATTTAAGCTCACACACATCTCATGTTATTCAAGGAAAAAACATAAAGCTTAAAATAGTTAAATTGATGTAGTTTTCAGGGTATTACTCTTTTGCCTTATAATAATCACTCAGTGGAGTTCATAGTGCACCTTTTTTATTTTGAGGATTAGATCTGACCGTGTTTACATGTTGATATCAAGCTTTTTATTGTAGATTAATACATTAATTATAACAAATAGTATTAAACCCAGATAAAAGTGGGGAATTTAACTACAAACTATAAATGAATGTGTTTTTAGAAAGCATTGTGTTTTGTATGGGGAAGGTGAATGTTTACCCTCTTTTTTTTTATAGAACACTGCCTTTGCAGTTGTAGTGCAGCCATGCTGGGGACTCCATGCTGGAATAGCATGCGTTGGCCCTGTAGTGTAAGTTCAACCACTGCTCCACATGTAAACAATCAAAGCCTCCACAAGGTGAACGTGGCATGTTATCAAATGAGTATGACTGAAAAAGCATGAAGCTGATGGGAGAGTTTGGATCTGCAGCGTGTAGAAGCTTGTCTCTCTCACTGCGCTGGCAGGCAAATACCAGAGCTGACTGGGTCTATATGAAGTGTAGCCGACAGGGACCGTCCATGGAGGAGGGACTAATACTGTGTTTACAGCTGCCATTAACATGTCTCCAGTGATCGGCCAGCTACTCCGTCATGCTCAGCAGAATACAGATCCAGGTGTAAACACACCTGAACCACATAAAAAGGGTGATCCTATCACTCAAACGAGCTCCAGAAGCTGTTAGAGAAACATTGTATTCAGATGTATCTGTTTTGAATAGTGCACCAGCTCTCAGAACATCCATAGACTTTGTCATATTTGCTTTAGCGAGGGCCACACACAACATCCTGCTTGTGTTGCCGTCTCTACTGGACACGGTGCTGCGGACATACTTTCTCCCTCCAGCTTTTATTATGGTAGCTGCTAATATAAATCACAAGTAATGAAGCCCTTACCATGATTAACACCAATACAGCGGAAAAAGCCTTTGATAGGAGCGGTTTGCATTTTCAGGGTGAAGAGGTCAGGTTATATGTCACTGCAAAGGCATGTGTAGTATATGTGCAGTGTGATCATGGCTGATCTGTGTCAGAGCTGGAAGAATGAGTCAATACCTGAATGACAGAAAATTAAATCTTTCATTGATTATGAAAATAATTGCAGATTAAATATTTTTTAAGCAAAAATGGCAAAAATGCAGCTTCTCAAATGCAAATCTATTCTGGTTTTCTCAGCCTTCTATGATGGTAAACGGAATATCTTTTGGTTTTGGACTGTCGGTTGGATGTTACCATGGGCTCTGGAAACATGTGATGGACATTTTTTGTTATTTGCTGACATTCTATAGAGCAAACATTTAACTGATGATGAAAAGAACTGTTAATTGCAGCCCTAATCTACACCTATCCGGATAATGGTAGAATGATAATGTAAGTGTAAACAGGGCAAAACATCTTCTATGCACTATGACCTTACATGGGCTATTAGCTATAGCATTAAGGTCATAGTCTTGCTACATCATTTTAAGGTGGCTGTATGGTCATGACTGTTCTACATTTAAATAATCATGAGCTTTTTAAATGCTTGATCCTTCCATATGAGTGAATTCCAGTGAGCCTGAGTCAAGGCACTGACAGGGCAACTCTGTCAGTTTGCTAGTTGTGAAGATACAGGTTTGATATGATGGTAGGGTCAGTGGTGATATTGAGTATAAATGTATAATTGTATTGTTGGTTGAAATGTTTATGTTGGCACACCAAGATTTAAATTGTATAGTTGTTTAGGAATAAGCAAAGTGACAGGATTTGATACAACATGGCATGGAAATTGAATGTATCGGTGAATGGAAATTTTGAATGAACTTTCTGAAATGTTCTGTACTTAAAAGTCAAAACAAAGACGTTTTATTGTATTTATGACTCTACCATGCAACACAGGCCATCCTGAGGTGAGCTGTTTGTGTGGTTACGGAGCAGATCAAAGACATGCAGAGACCCCCTGACCATTTCTAAAAGAGCAAAAAAGGGGGAAAAAAGAAGATTGGAATTTATCACATCTGTTGTCTCGAAAGTCTTTGGTTTTAATGAGGGTCAGAGTGCAGCATTTCTGCCACTGAAAATAATAGAGGCTCCTCGGAAGCTGTTTCTGTTTAAAATGACCCAACTGTTTCCTCAATCCTGATAAATGGAAACATGATGAATGGCAGAGACTTTAGATGGAATGTCCTGCAACAGACAGACAGACAGACAGACAGACAGATAGATAGACAGACAGATAGATAGATAGATAGATAGATAGATAGTGAAAGTGAAAGTGTAAAGAATTCTTGAAAGGATTTTTGGTGTACAGGTGGATATTGCAGGCTGATATGAAATTGTAATCTTTGGCATGAACTTTGCCCCCTAACACACAAATGTAGTTGGTGTTGTTTGCTTAGCTATGGCAGTAACCTTTGTGCTGGTACAGATGGTGGGGGTTGGGAAATTAGAACCATCCGAAACATCTGAGTGTCAAAACTCCCAAACCTCCTCCAGCCTGGTCTCACAGGAAATTCAAAACCGTTATCCGATATACAATAAATAGAAAAAGAGCAGACCACGTGGATTCAACTAGGACTTTATTTTACTGTCATCAAAACAAACCGGAACCCGCCAAAATAATTTATCCTCGCTGGGTACCCAAAAACCTCTAGTAAAACTGAGAAATAGAGGTGTGCCAGCATTTCATATTAATTAGAGGAAATCAGATGTAAAATAGGGTTGTTCATTTTTAAAGGTATGAAGACATGAAGTGAGTTTCTGATATGTAATGTTGTCCATTGATTTGGGCTCATATTGATCAAACTTGTGAGACTGCTCATAAGAGTCAACTGAGGAGTTGAAAAGTTCTTCACTAAGGGTGAAGAATAAGACGTATTTATCAAGTGGCTTATTCCTACCGACTGCCAATAAGAGTAACAAAAAAAACAAAACACCGGTGTAATGTTTTATGTGTGTTCAGATTCAGCTTAATCCAATTTAAAATTGTACATATTGCTTCAGGTTAAGACCAATGATATTTAGGTATTTTGTCATTCATGAGCTCTCTTTAATTTAAGAGCATTTGTAAATAAAATGAAATTTGATAGATAAAGTTTATTCTGAAATTTACAGGTTGATAAAAGTTTGCAACTAATTTTTATTTTTCATTTAATTCCAAAATGTCACTTCCAACAGCTTGATGAACACGGGTCTAGATGGAAAGTATAGATCACATTATCAGCTGCACTCAAATATTGTGTAGAAATAAAATTCAGACAGTTTTTTACCAGGTCCACGCTCCAACTGAAAACTTCAAATTGTGACTCAGGTAGGCTGAATTCTCAGCTCTTTATCAAAGCTGTCTTCTGTTTCCGAGGCTTTCAGGAGCCTCATATAGAATTGAAATGTGTGGACAAGCTGCATGAGATTATTCTCACAGTGGCAGCGTGAGAGTGATGATCTCCACAGGTCTGTACTCCTTCATCTCTTTCACCCTCTTCTTCTCCTTCATCATTTTATGTCAGTCCTCTTCATCAGCGGCACAGCTTCTGGAAGAAAATTCACATTTTCTTCTTTTTATTCTCACACAGTTACAAAATCTCAATAAGAGGTTTAAGTAAAAATGACAACTTTTACCTTTGTCTCATTTTTAACTAATATAATAAAATATGCAGTTGGATAGGACATGATTTGCTTCTATAGACTTTTTAAAAAAATTTCTTCATAATATTCTACATTGATGCGCCTAGAAGAACAGTAGATTTGAAAAAGTGGATAAAACTGGGAATAAAGAAAGTTTCCCAACAACATCAAGATTAGATTGATGGATTCTACAGATGCACAGTTTAGATGGTAAGTCTGCCTCACAACATTTCTACATGAAGGGGAACTTGACTTCCAGAAGCTGATGTTTGATGTCTGTATGGATTTGTAGTTGTTTACCTCCTCCCTCCTGTCTCCGTCGGTCACCTGTTGGCCTCAGATTGAGACTCTCCCGCACTGTGAAGAAGTGGGTCTCATACACGTCACCTTGCAGACGAGACCCTATCAATATTGCCTCTGCTTTCACTAGAGTTAACAGAGTAGTGCAATATTGCTTATAGGGTCTTGACTCTGAGGGATGATCTTCCTCCTCTGATGTGGTATGCTGCTGATGTCACACTGGTGGTCCTTCTCATTTCATGACATAACATGAGGTTGTGTTGCTGCTGGCTGCATATCTCACTCATGTTAAATATACAGTGCGATAAAAAAAAAACAACATTTTAGCTTTGCTCTAAGCGAAATGCTGAGTCTTTATTGTGTCGACCAAATAAATGTGATGGCTAATGAAGATGTTTGATCCCTCTTTGTGAGATGTTTATTTCTTTATTGCTTCACAGAATTGTCACTTGTGTAACTTTATACCTTTTTCAGCTGAAAATGTGTCCCCATGAAGTCAATTCAAAGTTGTAATACACTCACAATAACATTGAAATAATAAGAGTCCCTGCATAGCTGTTTATTCATTAACGTGCTTATTGGAAACATCTCACAAAATAAGTCAGTCGTTTGGAATTCCTAATTCACATCCACACAATCAAAAAAACATAAATACGATACGAACACTGAAAGAGTCGGTTCACCTCAATTATAATAAAAACATTTCTGTCTCACCTCTATTGTTGCATGTAACCATGGTTTGTCCGGGTTTTGAGGTATCTGTCTCATCGGTCTTCACCTCAATTTTTCAATGATTTTCACAGCATTGAAAAATGATATTTAAAAAGATTCAACAGCAACATCTCTCTCTAGAAACAGTGTCCCATTATGAAAATAGTAGAGCTGTGGTTCCCAACTGATTTTTATTTGTGAGCCCTTCATACACAGGAATATACTGAGTGCATGTATTTGAGAATTAAGAACAGTTCCGTATTAGAGTATGTAATTTGAATAATTTTTAGGCTCACGAGGTAAAACTATACAGTACTTTATAAGAAACAAGAGAACTGTATGTATTAGATAATGTAATTTTTTTGAGGAAGGATTTTCTTATTTTCTACTCCCAGGAATCACCTCACAATCCCCTTCTGACCCCTGGTTTAGGTTTATTGACAACACTGTACTATATTTTAAAATACAACATATCAGACTCTGTCAGGGATAGGATGATAAAGTCATTGTTGTCCCTGATTTTTTCACAAGGTTGGGAACCACTATAGTAGAGGAACAAAGACACATTTTTGAAAAGAAAAAATCATTTTGATGCTGTAAGTGGCACAAACAGTCATTTGCCTCCATTATATTGGGGTGGAGACAGAAATCTCAAAATGTGGGCAAAACAAGACGAGATTACCTGCATGGCTAGATAACTCAAGAGGAAAGTAAAAAAAAAAATGTTTTGTCATTTGCATGAACTGACCCTTAAAATACTTTAAAAAGTCCTAATGTAATGCAGCAGCTTTACTTTTATAACACTAAAAATGTTTTAAATCTTCATTCAAATTGAGAGTCATTTCAGACAAAATCAAAATGAAAACAATGCACTCGCACATGTTCATAGCACTTTTAAAGCTTATCACTGATGTATCTCGCAAAGGCTTAAAAACTGCTCAATAGACGTCACTTTTTGGAAGCAGTGCTGTGAAATCATTATACTATTGATGAAGGTAATAGTATGTGTCGCTGTGTCAGGATGTGGTGTTCAGCTTGTACAGCTGTATCCTCTGATGCCTGTTGTCAGCTCAGTCTGCTCCTGTACAGACCACTCATTACTCACCAAAGTTTTCTTTGCAATGAAACATTTGCATAAAATGCAGAAGCCAAGGAGCAAAAACATGAAACCATGTTAATGTCACAATTCTGTCTCAGATTTCCTGCTTCTGAAACAATGACTGAGTCCAAAATCCCAAAGAGTTGCAGTATTCTGATTCACCGAGTACTGAAACGAGTAGTAAACAGAACTCCACTCGATGATTTAGTGGTGACCATCAGAGGGATTTCTGCTCCCAGGCGGGTTGAAGAGGGAATTCTGGTCCTCAGGTTGCACTTTGTCACCCAGGATGAAACTCACAGGACGCTCTCTGCTTGACACTCTTTCCCTGTTGCACTACTGTGGGAGCTGCAGCAAGCAGTGCAATAATGAAAGGGCATCGGTCAGCTGGGCCTAACCCTCCTCCTCATATCCTCACCCTGCCCTGTCTCTGAGTGAGGAAGCACAACACGACACTAACTCACACTTTCCACTGTCCACCTTCATCTTGTCATGAGGACAATCACTTCAATAAAGGCAACATTACATTAAAAAAGAGGCGTTTGTGTTTTATTCCAAACCTGGATATGATGATGATGTGATGTTGGGGCGGGGTGGGGTGTTGACAGACAGAGTGCCTCCTGTCGGTCCGGAGCAGCGGGGTGTGCAGCAGAAAACATGTTGGCACCATGGATGTGTTGGCTTCCCCTGGTTATACTACTGCAATATAAGCCCCATACAAGATCAACTGAAATGACTGGGTTGCAGTGGCAGGTAGCAACAAGAGACAGAAAAAGAATAAAGCAAAAGAAGTATAGGAAAAGTTTCAATTTAGACAAAAAGAAAATGAAAGGAAAAAAGTGACTTGCATCAAAATACAGCAGTAGGAGCTGTTAGTGTGTTAGTGTTTCATTTATAAATAAAAGCATCTCTCCATGCAGATAGTTTTGAGATTTCTGCCTCCAGCCCAATATAATGAAGGTGAATAAAATTTAGTTTGCAGTGCTCATAGCAATTAATAATCAACGTTATCAACAAAAAACAGTGTCAACAGTTTTCATAGAAACTATTTCTAAAGCACAAACTAGTCCATGAAAACTGTCGACGGTATCTTCTGTGCTGGTGCACTTATTCTATACATTTTTTATTAATTGCTATGAGCATCACAAACTAAATATCATTTCCTTCCATTGTATCGGAGTGGAGGCAGAAAAACAAAGACACAATCTGGACAAATAAAACCAAAACTATCTTCATGTCTAGAACACTGTATTGCTTTTATTAAGAAAGAAGGATAATATCTACAACATGATTTCCAGGATAATTTACAGTTACACCATTTAGATGCAAAATGATCCTTTGAGCACCATCCACATGAGAACATTCAGTAGCCAGTCTAGTTGTGTTGCTGTATTTTGACAAATACTTATCCAGTTAACGTCTCATCTCAACATGTACTGTAGGTTTGAGTGAGCAAACTAAAAGCTTCTCTTGCAGGGGTATAAATCACTAATTTTATAGAGCCCCTGATAATACAGCTACAAATAAAAAAAAACTGTTTACCATCTTCCTGATCCCAAACAAAACATATGTCCATAAGATTTGTTATCAAAAACTTTTGAGAACTGAAAGCTGGTATTAAATTTGTGGTCAGATTAAAAATCTTGTTGACTTATTCCTCGATATGACTGAAATCATATTCTTGCCAGTTTTATTTTAGTTCTTTCAAGCTGCTTGTGTTTAGACGACATTCAACATTTGACGAATTTGGCTTCTTTTATTAAATGAAAAAAAGGTTCAAAAAAGGTTTTTATAGAAAAACATGTTTTAATTCTCAGACCAAGATATAGAAAAATATAATTTTGATATCAGTACCAAAACTCATGTATCGTATTGGCAAAACGATTGAAACCTTTCAGCCAATCTAGACTGCACCAAACTGATCTTGTTTATCTTCATTAAATTGTCTGTGGGTGTAAAAGGCTTTTTAAATATCTGACTGACTTAAACATAATCTTATATACACTGTAAAACATGATTCACTTATAGACAATGGTGGGTAAACTAATTATCTAAACCTGAGATTATAAATACATTCCTAATCTTTGATCTGTACATTTATAGTAGACATCATTGAAACTAGCTTAGAACTGATATAGATAACATTAAAATTCATTTTGTTCACAGACAGCTTAATTCCACATGCAGTCATAAAATTGTAAATAAAAGACAAATTGAGCAGGTCGAATGCTCGCCTGTGCAGGACTCTGAGTGTCAGTCAGCAGCTGCAGTGTCATTTAAACGTTCCGAGCTGCTTTTAATCTCCAATGAAACAGCCAGACTTTGTAGAAATAAGGCCAGAGCTGGAGAAACATTAGAAACAGTGAGGTAATAGAACAACACAGCACTTCCTCTTCAGAGGTGGGTGGCCACATGTACATTTCCTCTGCTCTGCCTGCTGGGACTCCTGCATGGAGAGCCTGGAAGCCTGTCACTCCACCCCCACACACCTACTGATAGTTTGGCAAATTAAAATTTAAACACACCGATTTTAAGTGTTTGTAGGATTCACATCCCTTAAAAAAATTTAAAAAATGTTTTAATAATTTCTCAATCTACAAAGAAGAAAGGAATTGTTAAGTACATCCGAATGTGATAGCTTCCTGTAATGAAATTGTAAAGCTTCCCGCCTGACAGAATCATATTTGTCGGGTTTATTATGAAGGTATAATGACTCTGGAAGGATAATAAGACACACATGAATAGATAAAGCAATAAATGATTTATGAGCGTGTTATTTAACATGATGCGGCGTCAATATTCGGATTTTTCGTTAGCTATTAATTTAACATTCCAATAAAAAGAAAAAGAGGAACTTATAATGTATGTTACAAGCCGTAAATAGCTGAAATGTTGCTGCTGACGTCAGTGATATGAATGGAAAATATACAGTAGGTTTCAAGGGCAGGTAGACGTTATTTTTCACCTTTTCTTGCCTGAGCTGACGTAGAATGAAACAGCAGTCTGTCATATTACATGAAGGCATGAAACCTTAGTTAGCAGCCCTGCATGTGTTCTAGACAGTAGCCTGTGATTCAAACACAGAGTCCAGGTCCTCATCAGGACTCAGTGAGGCCGATTGGCTCTCTGAGCTTTAATATCTCCTGATGCAGGAGATCTGCAGGAGATGCTGGATGTTGAAGAAGAGAATGCTGCTGATGATGACGGAGGTGATGATGATGGTAATAAACATCCTCCATGCACGCAGTCTTTCTTTACTGTTGCTTTGTCGCCACCTGCTGGACAAAAAGTGAGCAAACGTGGAGACGCTGCTTCGAGACATTGCTGGGCTTAGTGAACATAAAGACACAATTTAACATTAACAGGCAGAGATAAGAATTGATCTGACATAATCAATCAGGAGAGGACTGATTTATGATGGTGGTGGTGGTGGTGGAGTGTGTTATATTGAAAAGTGTGTGACATGAGGTTGCGAAGCCCAAGAAAAAAGCCAAAGCCAGAGAAGAGCAGGCCAAAACTGGTGAAATGACCCAGAAGAAAGAGGGTGACACTTTGTTTAGGGTGCAGCTTCTTATGAAAGAAAAAAATAAATTTAAAAAACAGGTTGAAGGGTTGGCTCACTGCGTAAAAGAGCTCGAGGGGCAGAAGAGGGCTGCAGATAAAATAATTAATGAACAGAAAGAGCTGTTAAAAAAAGATTGACAAAGAAAACAGTTACACGATGAAAATGCTTCATTAAAAGAACAAGTGACACACGGCATCAACCATGAAAAAGGACTGCACCGTTGATGATGGTAAGACAGACATACACAGAAAGACAAACAAATTAAAGTCATAACATATGAGAAAGAAAAACTTGTTCAGAAAAATGTGCAACTCCAACAAAGGATATGCTGTCTAGAGGAAGACAAATCTTCCTTAGCAGTGAAAATAGTAAAGCCAGAAGAAAAGGTAGAAAAACAGTACAACAGCATGGAATACGTCAAAATGAAGCTGAACAAGGTCAACAATAAAAAAGCTCAACTTGAATATAAGTGCGACAAAGACACTCAGATCATGAAGAACAGAGAAGACGAGGTAACCAATAGTAGACTTTTGGTTAATGAGTCAGAGAAGAAGATGAGGCAGCAAAAAGTGCAGAGAGCTTAAAGATAAGTTAAAAGCATCGATGGCAGAAGCCTGGGTATTCAATGATAAGTACTCTAGTGCGACAGGAGAGAACAATGGGCTGAAAGATGAGTTAAAGGAATTGTATATTAGAGACAAATCAAGTAACACCCCTTTGCCTCCTATTTCCAAAAAGTCCCAGCTCCACTCTGAGAAGAAGCCAGAGGATGGATCTAAGATCACCCTCCATCCTCCCTTTAAGGTCTATGGAAGACAAGTGAGGCCACACCCACCACCACCCCGTAAGATGGGCTGGGTTTCAAAGTGGTCGGCACTGCAGAGGATCAGTTTCCCCATGGGGATCAAAGTACTGTAAAAAATCTTATCATCATATCTGAGAGAAAAATATTGCACTTTGTTGTCCATTTTTATTGCACACTAAGGTGCAAATTCACAAAGAATGGACTGCGGCCACTGATAGCACCAGGAATTGTGCATCACTTTCAACTGCTACCTGCATGGTCTCAAGGTCCGATTCACAAAAGATATTGTGCTAATGATATTACAGTGCAAACAAGCCCATAAAGTTCTCCAGCTGAGAAACTGTATTTGGGATTTAATATCTCAGTCTCTCAGTGCTGTTGGTTGTTTTAAATGCACACCTTCAGACTGCAAAAGAAGATAGCATGATTTGAAGAGGAGAACAAAAGAAAAATTTGGAGAGAGAGAGTGAGTGAGTGACTGAGTGTGCACTTCAGTGACCACCAACTCTCTGAAGATGCTAATAATTTCACTCTAACTGCATGTGGCTATTAACACTGGTCTTTGTGAACTGGACTGTTTTTATAATGAGACTCATTTGCATAGAAAGAGGCCAAATTTGTGCCAAATGTACAGTATGCATATCACCTAATTTAAATACATGCAGATAGCAAACGTGCACCAAGACACTATTTCCTTGGCACAGTTAGGGGTGCATTTCACACTTTGCGGGTGCTTTGTGAATTACACAGTTTAGCACAATCCTTTTGTGAATTTGCGTGTTATTGTTTGTGTACATTGATTTAATTATATCATATGTTTACCCCCTAAACCACATTCAATGCCTTTGTAAAATAGACTATTGTGCCAAATAGAATCGAATGCTATTTTGAAATCTATGAAATACACAAAGATTTTGTCATTGTTTTGGTTAACATGTTTGTCAGTTAAGGTGTGTAGGGTGTAAATCTGAATTGAAATCCAATTTGACTTTCACTCAAGACATTGTGTTTGGTAAAGAAGATTATAAACCTTGAATTTATAATGCTATAAAGAACCTTCCCCAGATTACTGTTCACACAGATGCCAGTTACATCTGTGTGAACAGATGTGTGCCCAGAGCTCTTCTGAGAAGAAAGCTTTAAAGAATACAATTTTGGCTCTGACAGGGAACACCTGAAATTTCAATACCAATACTCCTCTGGGAAGACAAAAGACAGAAGGGGAAAGATATCTTCATCATAGTATGGTGAGTCACTAGGGGGACTGTAGACGAGCAGCACATAGGAATATGTATGTTGGAGTAAATGATGTCTTGTTTTATTTTAAGCCATATGTGTGAGCATTCATATTTTATAAGGGTAATGTAATTTGATATTTCTTCTTTGTACCAGATGATAATCTCTCCTGAATCCCTCCCTCTTTTAACAGTAGGGAGTCTGACTGATGATTTCTTTGTCGTTTGGGGGACAGTGAGTGACAGAGGCTGATGTACACCTACATTTATAAAGCCTTGCGTACAAATGGTTCAGTTTTATACATCTCAGTCGTAGAGGGACTGTACGCAAGCCTCATTTCCACTCCCACAATTAACCATAAATGGATGAAGACATGCCCTGAACCAGTCATTTTCACATCAATTTTCCGCCTGCTCCACCGGTCTGTATAGCTGTCAATTAAACAAACAGGAAAGAAGTAGTGCAGTTTCACTGATTGTGTTGCACCGGCGAGGATCTCCAACAGCAGAGCAGCTGTCATTAAGTGCGACCATTACACACGGCTGTGCGGCTCTTTATACCATCTACGTTATTAATTCATCACATGGACTGTAAACCGTTGTCAGCAGTGATATCTCAGAAATGTAATCAGTGATGTAATCAGATTCAGCAGATCGTTGGTACTGAACTCATGGCTTTCAACTGCACGTACTGTCCATTCACTGTACTTTGTTGACAATTTCAACTTTTTCTGGGACCGCAGACATCTTTTTAAGGCAGATGGACTTTGCCTTAACAAGTGAGAGGTCTTTTTTTTAAATCTCTAACCTATTTTACTTCCTGCTTCACCCATCTGGTCCCTCTTCCAAGGACAAGAGATAAGAGGAATCTAAACAAGGAGAAGACATAACATAATGCGGCAGAAAGAGAGTTTTAAACATGAGAGTCATCAGAGCCAAGAGGAAGAAGAGATTTTAAAATTACATTCTGGATATCTCGAATGGTTTTTCATTTTGGATATCTGAAATTACAATTATGACTAGTAAGAATTGGGTTATAGATACCTTGAAATACAGTTTCTACTAGTAAGAATGTTATTGTGGATATCTTTAATTACCATTCTGACTGGTGAGAATACATTTTTGACTAGGAGAAATGCTATTATGGATATCTAAAATGTAATTACAGACAGGAGTGTGGTTCAATTAAATGTTAAAATGGCTTGCCATATAAAGGACCAGTTTAAGAGACTGAAAGGACCAGTGTGTAGGACTTAATGGTATCTAGTGGTGAGCTTACAGATTGAAACCAAATGAATGCCCCTCCCCCTCCCCTTCCAAGCATGTAGGAGAACCTATGGTGGCTGTGAAACTCACGAAAAACGTGAAAGGCCCTCTTTAAAGTGTTTTGTTTGTCCGTTCTGGGCTACTGTGGAAACATGGTGGTCTCTGTGGAAGAGGACCCGTTATGGTGTTAAAAAAGTATAACTATTTACAAACAGAATGCAAATAAATGCAGAGTGATTTGTATCTGTAAATCTGTATCTGTGCCTCTAATTCACTTCTTGTAAATCATTTGTAACATATATCATCATTTGTAACTCGTATATCATCATTTGTATATCAACTTAGCATTTTTAAATGGAAATCTATTCGGGAATCTCCACCTTTGTGTGGATCCTTTTGAGACTGTTGTACCATGCCGTTTTACACAAAATCCACAAATGCAGGAAGCATATGACTTGTAAAATGTCATGTGTCTTGTGTCTCGTAAAAATGATGCACAAATAAATGCAGAGTGGTTTGTATCTGTAACATATCATTTGAATAAATGTAAACTGACTTGAAAATATGCATCAACGGTAATTTACGACTCGTATATCATAATGTACAAATAAACACAAACATTTGTACAAATACATTGTCATATTTTTACTCAAACATCCCCATTTACATGGCTTAATAACATTCACAATCCTTAAATTCATTTGTGAATCGTCAACCGAGCATTTTTAATGGAAATGTATTTGTGAATTTCAACAGATTCGTGTGGATCCTTTTGAGACCATGTGTGTCAAACTAAATCCACAGACGCAGGGAAGACCAAGCGCTTTCCAGTAGATGGCGGTAATGCAACATATATGGATGCCAAGATGCCGACTGCTGTTCAACTAAACAGAGGGAGAAGACTAAGGGCACGGCAGCAGCATGACTACCTGCTACCATGGAGGATTATGTCCTGTCATTACCTTTTTTGATGATGTACTTTTTATCATGAAGATCTGTTTATTAAAAGATTTACATGAAATATTTTTAATATATTTTTCTCAGTATTTAAAAATACCTTTAATGAGTGAGGAATCATAGGTGTTGTAATTTTTTGAAGTGGTTTTGACTGTTGAATGACGTGCAGTTTATTTGTGCTCTAGACAAGTATATTGAAATGGACAGTCACTACCTCTGATGTGACACGTCTGGAGAGCAACACGTTCAGTAACAACCCAGTCTCACATCAAAATGTATAATACCTACGTTGGTCCACGGTGCCAAACGTATTAGTTTCACAATAATGGCTCTAAAATTGTGAGATCCCTACGTTGTTTTTTTTTTTTTGTTTGTTTGTTTTGGCCTATTCTTTTCCATTAGACTGCGTCCACGTCACGTCACGTTTCTGTCTGCAAAATCAAACAAAATGGCTGACATTTCTTAATTCTCTAGAAAATTCTATATTTTAGGATAGTTTCAGCATTAAAATGCGTTTAGATTACATTTCTAGTGAGAAATGTGCGTTTTATTTTCATAGTCTTTGTTCAGTGAATGTATATGATGTTCACTTTGTTAGTTATTACGAGGGTTGTTTCAGGTCTCGCCCGAAAATTGTAGGAATCCAACGTTTTCTATCGTTGCTATTGTGGTTGCTATGGTAGTTGCTATGGACACTGCTGTCTCTGAAACCTTTGTGCTGTGTAGTTATCTGAGTAGTTATGTGATTTGTGTTATTTTATGTAACTGTTTGATGATGTTATTTCCTTACAAACCTAGATTTTAGAGCACAGAAATGAATTGAATTTGAAAGCCAGAATTTGAAGCTTTGTGATTGGCTGACCGGAGTATCAGCCGCCCGGAAGTATTTCCTCACTGTCAATGTGTTAAGGTTTTCTTTTAATGACATTTTTAACATTTATCAACGCAAAAACACGAAAGTGTCCTTGATAACTCAACAATATGATAGATTTACTATTATGGCCATCCGTTTTAATTACTTCTCGATTGATTCTGAGAAATAACGTTTTTCTTTCAGGTTTTCATAGCGGAAGGCTAGGGAAGAGCATTGTATTGTGGGCAGATGTGGCGCGTTCGACTACTGTTTTTGGTTGTCTGCCATCAGTGGGCTTCATTCCATTTCAAATTGCCGCCGTCTGCCGCAACCCGGATCCAAATGCTACTATCTCTGTTAAGAAAAGGCGTTTTATAGCCTGTGATTGTAAAATGTGAAGTTGCTCATTTAATTTTGTACTTCCAAGAATATGTCTGGATATTTAATATGAAATCATCTTTCTTATAACAGTCTTCCTCAATTAATATTGTGTGTGTGTGTGTGTGTGTGTGTGTGTACCACATTGAAGACGGGGGTCATCAAACTGGACTTTACATTTCACATCCCTCATTTAATCCCTGCACATGTCACTTTCAAATATTTCATCAAACTGGACTTTACATAGTGCATTGCATTCAACCTCCACAGTTACATAATTTAATTATTTATGCATGTCATTTTTAATTTTTGCTTGTCACTTTCATATATTTAATGTACTTCATTTCTTTGTACATATCACAGTCCATATTTCCTTTGTAATCAATATTTAACTTCAATTTTTATATCTCATTTCAAAACTATTATTATTCCATTCTGTAAATTGAATTAATTTTAAAACTTCAATTTAATTTTAATATTACTTTATTTATGTCATTATTATTACCTTTTCTTTTGTCTATTTTTATTCTTCTGTGTTACATGTTTTTGGGAGCAAACACCAAGACACATTCTTTGTAAGCTTGCATTGGCTAATAAAACAGATTCTGATGTATGTTATGATGACTTAAAGTCCCAAAACCAAGAATCATAAAGATACAAAAAATCTTCAGGGTTGTGTGAATAGTGACCTATGCATGTTTTGGAATTTGATGACCTGGAAATGAGAACAGGTTGGTCTTTTCAGCCCTAACCCAAACACTTCAGGCCTTCCTGTAGTAAATGTACTACATTGTCAGCAGTATTGTAATCTCTGAGGGTGACTCATTTTGGTCACTATTTCCGCTAAAAAAGAAAAAACAAACAAAGAAACAAAAAGCTTCATTTTATATATTTGGCCTTCAAAGTGCTCTCTGAAACTAGGCCTGGGATAACTTGTGTCCATTAAATGAGAAAATTAAAACTTTGTTGTAGAGCTAAAACAAATACATTATTGGAAAGGTCTCAACCTGGAGAGTAAGATATGTCAGTATGAAGATTCTACATGGAAAGAGAAATAATTAAAACTGATTGCCTTAACATTAATCATATTGTTGAGTTATCAAGGACACCTTTTTGTTTTGTTTTTTGACAAATGTTAAAGATATCATTAAAAGAAAACCATGACACGTTGACAGTAAGCGCGGCTGATACTCTGGTCAGCCAATCACAAAGCTTCAGATTCTGGAAGCTTTGTGATTCCAGAATCTGAAGCTTTGTGATTGGCTACGAGGTTTCGGCGGCAGCAGGGTCCATGGCAACCACCATAGCAATGGAAGAAAACGTTGCATTTAGAAATGTAACCAAAGCGCATCTTCATACTGAAACTATCCTAAAATATTACATTTTTCACTGAGAATATAAGAAATGTCAGCCATGACACCTGACAGTCATGTGACGTGGACGCAGTCCAATAGAAAAGAATAGGCCAAAAAATAAACAACTTAGGGATCTCACAATCTTAGAGCCATCATTGTGAAACTAATACGTTTTGCAGCGTATATATATCATTGAGATGTTCATCCTCCTGAACCTGTTCATTATTGTTGTTGACTGACATCTCTTGCTGTGGCCCTCACAGTGTGCACAACAAGGCAAGTGACAGAAGAAGCCTGGGCCACTCAAAGTTCAGTGTAGCCCAAAATGATGAACCCACAGAATGACCTTCAGATCACTGATCACAGTAGAGTGGGGAGCTTTGAGGGTTTTGATCACATGAAGAAGATGAAATTTGAATAGATGAGGGTGGCATGACTGCTGCTGTGTTCCTGATTTTCTTTTCCATTTATTTCAGACTAATCTTTTCTTCTCTGTTGAGTAGGTTTTATCAGTTTTCATCACAAAAAGGACAGATATGTTTCAACCAGTTTTCAACATGCTTTTATGTCCCCTCGCATCCAAAAGTAGTTTTGTTTCCTTCTGCATGAATATCACTGCAGTTAACAATAAACAAGGTCCTCTTTTAATAAACAATATAGAATTAGGGATAAATTCCCAAATCTATTTCAATAAATTAAAAGTCCCAATTCAGGTATATTATGTAAGTACATTATTTAGTTAGTCGGGCTGACATGTTTTTATCTTTCATGTATTACATGCTGATGCATACCAAATTTGAGTTGCATTACATACATGTATTTGAAAACCATTAAAATCACCAATACCAGAACTAAAACACAGGCAACTATTGGATGAAAACCACGAATCAGATGTTGACAAAAACTTAAAAGTTTTAAGTTTCGTTCAAAATTATATTAATTGGGTCAAAGATGGTTGTTTGGATGTCTGTTAATCCACATAGCAATTAAAAAATATCAGAACAAGTAATGGAACAACTCTGGATTCATTCACTCATTCAGTTTGAATGCTACATGCCACATCCACACTTTCTGGCCATTTTTTAATTTGTTACCTCCTTTCCTCTTACACAGACCTGGGGAGAAAGGTTCCACTGCGATTTTCCTCCTTTGTAGCTGCCCAGAAAAGATCAAACTATCGGTAATTACAGCAACAATGCATCGTGTAGTTTAAAAAAAAAAAAAAAAAGACATTTGACAAACTCAAAAGCTCAAGATTATACACAGTCCTTGTTGTGAAAATGTTGTCTAGTACCAAGTATAGGCAAAACTTCAGAACCAAGCAGGGCCTTGGAACTATCATGTGACTCCCCCGGTCCATAACTGGATACCTTCTTCAAACTCCAGGGTCTGCAGTATCCCACCAGTTAGTATTGTTCCTCTTAAAGTTGTGCATAAGGTACAACTCTCCCCTGTTACCAAGCACAGTTAAGACATTTCAATGCACATTCAAGTATATATCAAATCCAAATGACTCTGAGGTCTATAACATTTATCAAGTCTTCCACTTGTTGCTCTATGAGAGGGCTATGATCATCCCAGCATCTGTACCAACAGCATGCCCACTTTCCTCCAAGTTTATTTCAGGAATGCTGATCTAAAAAAACAAACAAACAAAAAACAAATTTCATTATTAAACATTTTGTTAATCCTACAGTATTAAGTATATAGTCTACAGATTTGTATTTATTTGCCATGTGAAGAGGTTCTTTTTTTGTGCACTGCAAAACAAATTTCATATCCCATGGCCAAAGAACATGCCTGTTTCTGATTGGACGTCTCTGTTAAAATTATTCAAAGTACTAAAGTAAAAGTACTAATTTTGCAGAAAATTGGGCTGTGGGTGATATATCAAATACATTTAACAAAGTGTATTATTAATACTGATAAGTCAATGCATAAGCATTTTATTATTGTAGCTGCTTGAGGTGGAGCTAATTTGACCTGATTTTACTTTAGTACTTTTAAGTAAATTTAGCTGGTAATACTTCTTTACTTTTACTTAAGTAGGATTTTATATATAGTATCTTTACTTGTAATTAAGTATTGCTACATTGTGGTATTGATACTTTTACCTAAGTAAAGGATCTGAGTATTTCTTCCAACACTGCAGGTCACAGAATCTGATGGATCACCAAATATGGTGTAACACCATGTCCCACAATTTACCATTTTAATCCTCTCTGCAGATGGCGTGAAGCCACAGATCTCTTCTTCTTCTTTTACTGTCCTTCGCTCTTTGGGGAAGTAAAGTAATTTGTAAACACGATTTTTTGAAATTGTTTAACATGCAAAATGTGCAGCAAGGGCTTTTATGCATGGTGCCACTAGTTTTTCCAATTTGGCTCCTGCACTTTTACAGCGCTTGTTCACCCAAAAGGGGGCGTGGTCATTCTGACAACAGGGAAGTGACACATGCCTGCTCTTATGTATTGTTGTCCAGCCCTCCGTGTCCAGCAATAACGTCTTGTGATAGTCAAAGTCATGACCTGCCCTGCACTGCCTCTGATTGGCTAGTAGCCGTTGCATTTATTGGTTGGGTTGGTTAGGTTTAGGCATGAGGAGTGAGACTGGTTAGTGTTAGGGTAAGCCAGGGTAAGACAATCTGAGGCAGAGTAGTGACTTTGCCATCCTAGGACAAACAAACGTCGGCACAACTATTTTGGAACTATTTTTCAACTTCACACAACAGTCACTCAATGTCTCAATGTTTGCTGGGGAGGCTCTAAATCACTGACCTTTTCCTCAACAGTAGTGTTTAAAACATACACGCTAACATAAGCAAACTTACCCAACAGCGTTATTTCTGCACAGTTTCTGTCCTCATATTGAACATGAATGAGACAAAATTAAAAAGATTTGTGACTCACTAATTAATTCTTTGTAACTCTTATTAACCCAGATGAAGCTCACATCATTGCTAAACTGTTAAAAACCTGTAATACTCAAAGAGTATCCCATGTGGAGAGGACCTATTATGCTCATTTCCAGCTCTATATTTTTATTTTTGGACTCCACTAGTGTAGCTATGCATGATTCACAGTTCAAAAAACTCCTTATTTATCTTATACTGGCCCTTTATGCAGTTAAGCCTCTGTCTCTTAACAGGCTGTCTAAGCTCCTGTCTCTTTAAGGCCCCCCTCCCAATGAGCCCCCTCTGTTCTGATTGGCCAGCTCTCTGGAAGCTGTATAAGAGTTGTGTTAAGTTACTGCTGATGCAAACCAAAATATTTGCAAAATATGTCCTGCTTTACTGCTTCAAATCAAAAGCTTATGAATGACTAAATAATGGGAGAATTTTATTATGAAGAATTTACAGGAAATAAAATGTTGTAGCAGAGCTTCATTAGCGGCGCTAAAAACCAGTTGAAACACTTTGTTCAGCTGATCAGTTAGAAATAGTGCAGGGAGGAATAGTACAAGCAAAAATAGCCACAGTGATGATGATGTTTGATGAAGAGCTGCAGACAACCAGCACACCTCCAACAGGTAAACTTATTTTACTTTGCCCTGCTGTGTAATGGAAAAACACTCACAGCATGCCAGCTCGACTCCAGTCATGGCTCAGTATGACTACCCCTAAAACAATGGAAAAATGCCATAATGTTAGTGGAGTGGAGCAGTGAACTCACCCACTGTGTGTGGAGCAGATGACCATATTCTCACAACACTCACACACTATCTTCACTCCCATGCACACCCTACACTACTGATTCCACTGCTATCTACACTCCATGTGCTTTGTACTTTTGTGGAACAGTCCTCCTAACCATCTGAGGGCAGCACACACCCTAGACCCATTGAAAACAGGCCTAAAACCTTTCTATTCAGGAAGGCTTTTTCATCTTAACTCTTATCACTTTATTCTTTAGCTGTGTGTTCTGCTATTAATACCGTAGCATTTTGAGTTTCACTATGAATGAAAAGTGTGGCACAAATTTATTTATTAAATCCCTGCAGCCAGGTTCCAACATCAATTACATGTTCAACAATCATTTATGTATGTTCATATAAAACAGTCAAATTGAGCAGGTAATATAGTGGAAAACATTATTACCCCTCAGTCTGAATGTAACTGTAATCTGTTCTTCTGTTAACTCCAGAATAAAAGTACAGACAGCAACCAGATGAAATCTCCCATTGACTGACTGACTTCTTCAGACTGGATTTTTTTATTCAAATCACAAAGGAAAAAAACATATTTTTTTCTTATTCTTCATCCATGTGGATATTGGGCTTAATTTAAAGTTTACACATAGGTCATTTCTTTAAATGGCTGCATTTCCCATTTATGGTTGTTTTAACCATGCATGTTTTAACTATACCCATAGGTATTCCTGCAATGTGTTTTTTGAAGGGGCACTAAATCATTTTTAACCAATTGACTCATCACAAGGAGTACTACTCAGCCTGTGAAAACTGAGGAAACCGGGGAAGAGGTGTTTGAAAGACATGGACCAGGTAGCGAAAAACCAACAAAAGTCACAATCAAGTTGCTTTATGGGAAATATAGGATCCAGCATTTTGGGGGTTTGACTCTTTGATTTGGTTCAACTTAAAGTCAGTATATCCCTGTCCCTGCTGCTTTGATTTTGACCATTATTTTTTACTTTGTCTTTTACTCTCTACTTTAGAAAAGTGTTACACTAAATAACTAAACTTGTTTATTTTATTTTATTCGACCGCTGTCTTTAAAAGCCAATTAGGGCTCCTAGATCCTACGAACAGACTGTTGTGAACCCTACAGAACAGATATGTTGGTCATGCAACATGCATGCAACACAACTCTCATATGAGTTTAGAGGTTGAGTAACTTCATCTGGAGGTATCTCAAATGTAGTATATAGGGTTGTAAATTGTTTATGACAGCTACAGCTAATAACCCATGGAGCTACAATACTCTAAAAGTGAAATATTGTGAAGTGAACTTGAATATTAACTTATTATCTAAAATCACTAATGCTTGGGGGAAAAAAGGAAAAAAAAAAATTATAACTGATGTGAAGTAACGACTTTTATGTCATCTTGACCTGATGTCCACTGTCATCCTGTGTTCTCAACATTGAAGACATCTGAAAAGTAGCCTCTTATATTGTTAACATTATACTGACTTCTAAAAGCTGAGTTTATTTACTTCTTACTACTTAACTCACTTTATATGTCAAAGCCACTTATTGGTTCAATACAATCTACCAGGCCAAAGTCAGTTTTTGAAAACTGTGTATTTTTATTGGCTGAGATTAATAAATATTTGATTATGATGGATCTGAAGGAAGAATAAACCTGTAAATGTCACACCCTGCCTGGACTTTGTGTTTTTTGGTCTCTTTGTGTTTTTGTGTTCTTTGGGGTTTCTTGGTTTGCACTTCTGTTTAGTCCTTCTGGTCATATGGTTTTTCTTGTTATATTTGGGTGGTGGGTTTGGACTGCCTTTTGTTGTTTTGCCTGGTGTGTTGTGTACATGGATTTAGGTTCATGGTAGTTGTTCGACGGGTTGGTGTGGGTTGTATTTTCTGGGTCTTGGTTTTGTTACTGTGTTTCCCTTGTGTGTTCATGTGCTCCTCCTTGCACCTGACCTGCATTTCTCCTTGTTAGCCCTGCCCTTTGTCTTCCCCAGTCTGCTGTGACCCTCACACCTGCCCTATATCAGTCTCGTCAGCCCTGTCCTGCTCTATGTCTTCCCAGCCTATCAGCTCCCAGCCTGCCTCTGTGTCTTGTCACCTGTTCCTCATTGTCTGATTGGTTTAGTTTGTATTTAAGTCCTGGTTTTCTGTTCAGTCTCTGTTGGATCATTTGTTCTGTTTGTCCTGTACTGTCCTGACTGTTTCGACATTAAAGAGGATTTTTCAGCAATCTCTGCATGTCGGTCTCTGTATTCGGGTCTATTCCTGCTACTCCCACATGACAGTAAAAAGTTGTACTGATCAGGAGAGAGCGAGCAGAGGTTATGTATGAACATGTTCCTGTGTGAAAATGTGGATTATTTCTTCAGCAGAAAAACAACATGTTGCCTGCCAACAATGCATCCTCTCCATCCACGACAAAAGTTTCTAGAAAGTATAAACAAGAGCTGACAAACCACAGCAGCATCATGTGGCAAGTTATTTTATGATAAATCAGAAAACAGTTTCTTTGACACATTTTCATCTGACTCATGACAATAGTGAACTCAAGCACTGAACAGGTTTTTTTTTTTTTCATGTTCTTGTGTGTATTAGTGTGTTTCTCCATCTGAGTCCTGGAGTCAACCGAGGAGTGAAATCAGGAGTTGTTTGTGTATAGTTTAAAGTAAAGTAAGAGGTCTAAAGTAGTTAATGAATAGGATGTCTAATAAACAATACAAATCTAGACAGAAAAAAACAGTAAGAAGTTATTTGAAAACATATGTACGTATCTTCCCTTCACGTACAGTACCAATCAAGAGTTTGGACACACTTTCCCATTTTCTTGACTGGTACTGTAAATATTCACCAGGACATAAGAGTATTTTTGTCACACACGCAGTAATGCACAGAAATTAAAAAAACAACAAACTGAGAAACTGAGGAAAATCTGCATCAGGGCACTAATTCCAGTGAAATATGGTTTACCTTCTTTATAATACAATAATCACATCAAAAGCAACTGATGGTCAAACCAAGTCCCCCGACTGATTTATTTTAGATTTACCTGTTTTTCAGGACAGTGCTATAAACTATACACACAATCCAGCTGCACTCCTGAGATACAAACTGTCTGAGGTTCATGCAACTGTCCTCTTAGATAAGCTTTGTAGTTTGCATGGTAAACAAAATCTTAATTTAAATCCAAGTTAAGAAAATGTCATAATGACCTGCCAAATTTACAAATGGATTATGGCAATGCTTTAGTTTAAGGGTCCATAATTTCTGAGGAAGTTTGTTGACCATTTTAACTAAAGTTTTAAAAGAAGTTACTCAATCATTCTTTCAAGGAAACCTCAGAGGGAAATGTGTACCTGTTATTTCCATAATTACAGAACTACTGTATTATTTAATCTGCCTGGGATGTAACAAAATTCATGTTATGTTAATCAATAACACTTGAAAATACTCCGTCATGATGGTTTCCCTTCAGTCCGTCGTTCTGTCTACTCTACATTGTGAGTCAATCACATTAGAACCCAACTCAACCCACAGTGCTATCTATTCAGCTGCCTGCAGCAACAGTGCATTAACATACTGTCCAGAGATACGTTTCCCAGACAAGCGCCCCCTTATTGTTTATACTAGTTACAGACTGGTTAAGACTTAGGTAGGAGGAGGTAATGTTGATTAAGATGCCTTGTTGTTGAGGACCAGGGTCAAAGCTATCAACAGTCAGGACTTCAGATAGTTCTACTTTGACTCAGCAGCCTTTCCTCTGAGATGAAGATTACTTTGATTGACCCATAAACTGTCAGCCATGTTGATCCCCCTCCTAAATTATTTTTTTTGGAACGATCCATTAATGAGGCAGTCCACCTAAAAGTCAGTTTACTAGTCATGTGAAGTACCACTGAGCCTGTAAAAACTTGTGTTAATGTCCTCTGTTGTAAATAAATAAATAACACTTATGATGTCATAGAGATGTCAGCAGGATTATTGTCAGGTTGGGTTAGGGTTAGGGTTAGGAGACTACAAATTGATAACATAAAGCTTGTGTTACTAGAGTTTTAAATATGTGGTTGTTTACCAGGCGGGCAGTTTCTCATGAAGGGATGCTATTGTGCTGCATGATGGGAAGTGTAGAACCCAATGTTTTGACCTATATTACAGGACTAAAAGTCAAGATATCTCTCACCCTCTGCTGCACAGATTTTCCCTGTAATTTTTCAGTCTATAAACATCATGATGTTCTCAGAGCACAAAATTACCTCTTAAGTCTAACAGTCTAAAACCCAAAAACAGTTTACAAAGATATAAAATAGAGAGAAGTAGCATATCCCCACATTATAGTATTTGGAACCAGAGAAGGATTGACATTTTTGCCTGATAATTTACTAGAACAATTAATCTATTATTAAAATCTTCTGCCAACTGACTAATGAATTATTCAGCTCTGTTACTTTGTGGTAATTTGATTGCATGTTTAAATTTATAGAGGAAAATCATCATGGAGGAAGAATATCAACTGAAATAAAGGTTTTATTTGTCACATTTCAAATGATATTGTACTTTAGATGGGTATATTTCTGGACACGCAATGAATTTGTTGCTTTCAGGACCCCCCAGGGGTCTGAGGCCACATAGTAGTTGCTTTACAAAGTTGGTTATCCAGCCTTGATTTTCCACAAAAATGATTTCTCCCCTTGAAATTCTCCTACCGCTACCCTACATACAGTGTTACTAATTGTCAAATTTTGTCAGCCCTCTCTCAGAGGGCTCAGAGTGCTTCACATGGAGAATGATGAGTCAAATATTCTACATCATTCACACATGACGTCATTTCGTCCAGGTGAGCTATAAAACCACTACAGGAACCAGAGGCCAGAGTCTGCACACACGTCCATGCTTTGTGTCTCCTGGTGATGTCAGAGCTCGTCGTGGCGCATTGGCTCCTGGCTGGGCTGGATGAAGACACCCTCCATGGCGCGCCACCAGTTGTGCTGGTTGGGCGTGCTCATGCCGTGCACCTCGCGCTGGCCGCGGATGGGGTGACCGTACTGCTCCCCCGTTACACTCAGGAAGACGTCAGTGCCCATGTGTTTGAAGCGGACGGCCTCGTCGCGCTCCCAATGGACGCCGTCACACTGCACCGTCCACACATCCAGGTCATCGCCCTCGCCATGTTCTCCAAACGCGCTGACCTCCTGCAGACAACACAGATGGGAGGAGGAAAGGAGGAACGTTTGTACAGTGGTGTTAGTGAGCTACTGTGCTGCCCCCCTGTGCTGTAATTATAATAAATTAATTCAAGAATAAAGCTGATATTCAAAATGTTTCTTATTGTAAAGAAATCTCATGTGCACAGTCAAACCAGCAATAAACTTCTCCTTTTCTTAAAGTATTGTGTGTGTGTGTGTATCAAAGCCTGATATATCTTATTCTATTGTTGTCCAAAAACTATAGAAGACGTGTGTGTGCTGCTGACGGACCTGGTTGTTAGACAGAGGTGAGCTGAAGTGGTGTGTGTGAAGGTTTCGGCCAGTCTTCATGTGTGTGATGCGGATAGCCTGACCACACTTGATGGCTGACCCACGCTGACACGGGCGGTTGGGCTTTCCTCGTATCTGCCAATAACTGTTTGCGTCGTCAGCGTTCTCCACTCCGGTTACAGACTGCTGTCCGCTGCCTACACACACACACACACACACACACACACACACACACACACACACACACACCTTGAGTTCACTTTAACATGTCAGACAGAAAAACTCAACTTTGATGAAAACACAGACAAACTGTACCCTGTAGACCGTTAGCATGGATGCTAACGGTCTACCTGGTAGACCACTAGCATCCATGCCATTGTGTTAACGTGTTACTGGGCCCTGTCAAAAATGTGTAGTTTGGCCTCCACTGACAATGCATTGCACTGAATTGAACTACTTGGCCTCTGAAGAAGATCCATATGTAAATCCGTGCACACAGTTTATTAACATCCCCCCAAGCTGCCAGTTTGAAGAATATCCTGATAATGACTGAAGCCTAAAGAAACTAGATGGTTCATTAGTGATACTTTAGAATAGTTTATGTTAACATATAGCTTTGCAAACATGCTTTATCTGCCTAACACAACAATACAAGTTAGCTTGCATTGTAACTTATTAAAATAATGTAAATAAAACTAAAAGCTGTGACTACTATCATATCAAATTCCTTCAGCCATCTCTCAGATTTAGAGGTGGAAATCTAAATAAAAAGTGCAAAATTGTAAACCAGCCATTATTCTCTGTCTTTATTTATGTCTGAGACCACTTTACCATTCACTTGTCGGAAGATGTGGCAGAGTTTGTTCCTCTACACCAGTCTGGGTTCACTGTTGACCAGGGACAGAAGCTAATCTGACGGTTATCATCATATTGTTTTCCTGCCCCGTGGTTCCACTCATTTTTTTTCCCTCTTTTCCAGAGGACGTCCACTTTCTTCACCGGTAGCTCAAACAATGCTTTGTGGTAGGATATTGGTGTGTACTTTGACTTGCAAGCCAAAAACTTCAGACTGACTGGCTGTTGTCACATTTATTCCTGCTGTGTGATAGGCTGTTAGATCTATCCATATCAAGTTAAAAATGTCTGAAGTTTATCATCGTAAACAACTTAACCTTTACTGCAATCCTGTATCGAGAGCGTTTTATTGCCCAGCCCTACCTTATAATGTGAAACGTCACATTACAACAAGATAAATAGTATATTGTTATAACAAGAAAAGTTCCTTGTTATAACATGATACGTTTGTATGTTGTTATAACTTGAAAATATCTTGTTATAATGTGAAAAACATCTTGTGATAACAGTAAACTAACAGATACTGATCTGTTTCTGTAGAAAACAGCTGTCTGCTGCTGCTGGAAACAAGGATGATGAGAGCTGTGAGACTGAACCAAAACCGTGAAGTTTGGACAGTAAAACCAAAACAATGAGCTGAAAGAGGCTAATAGGCTCAGTAGAGCTGATCAGTTGTTATACAAGAACATTGACTCTGCCAGAGAGGACCAAATGCAGGCTGTTTGCTTAGAAATTGGAGTCATCCCTCGTATAACTGTTACTGTTAGCAATAACATAGCACGAGGGAACTACATATGAACAGAATATGTTTCCAAGAGTATCTAGTGATTCATATAACTAAAGACCGTTATGCCGCAACTACAGGTGCACATCCCCAGTAAATACAGTTGACAGTGTCTTCACACAGGCTTATGACATGTCATCACGACCCGATGACACCTGGTTTGTTGTATTTCAATCAAACATATTCTGTTTAACTCGGTACAGTGTTCAATTTTTAAAAAAGGGCTTTACATTGAAGATTTTGACCGGAAGCCCAATATTTCGCGTTTTGGTGAATGTGACACCGGTGTAAAAGCTGAGGAAAAACTAAACCCGAAACTACCGTGAAAATGTCGGTAAGGTTTAGATATATATTAAAATACATATCGATATGCAGTTAGTTTATACACTTGTTTCTATTGGCTCAAATATAAATTTGCCTGGTTAACTGACAGCCACCTGCACGCTCGAGAAAACAAGACGCTGAACTGCATTGATAGAAATTAATATTTCATGTTGTTCTGCTTGCCAGGCAAAAGTAAAAACACGTAAGATATTGTTTTACAAATTTCACAATTTAATAGCTTCAACTCTTAAATTCGGCTTACGGAAAATATGGCGAAGAACGTTTTTTCTAAATTAAATGTCGAATTATATAATTTGTCATCCTGCTGTTTCCACAGTATTCTTCCGCCACAACAGAGAGAGTTGGGCGGCGGTCGTGTGTGGTATCATATGTACAGGTTTCACGCTTTAAAGAAATATAGAGCTGCATGCCAAATCATTTCCGTGCCGAATTTACCACAGAGTCTCAACATAAGAGACAGTGCGTTTGGTATGTACTGTGGTGTATGGATGTTAGGAGATGAATAAGGAAACTTTAAATGGTTGTTGTTTAAATGGTTTTTGGAGGAAGTTTAACACACTGTTCTCTATAAGACTAGCATATGCTGCCGGTGAAGTTGCAGCTCGGTGTCATTTAATGTGGCGGATTTAAAAGCTACATAAGTCGATATATCAACACACCGGCTGGATGAGGAGAGTTAAGGTTACCTGAGCCGTATTTGACATCGTGGGAATGCAGGCGGACGTTGTGTCTGGTGTTGAGCAGTTTGACCAGCGAGCCGCAGGTGACTCCGCTCAGCTCCGACTCTCTGCCCTCGCAGTGCGACCACAGCAGCACAAACAGCAGCGACCTGACAAAACCGTGAACAGCGTGAGTTATCTCCATCTTTGTGTCTCCGTTGTTCTGACACTGTGAAGATGAGCAGCAAGTAGAGTCAGCTGGGTCCAGCCAATCACAGCCTGACAAGTCCTAAAACACGGAAGTACATGTCGGCGTGTGTGATTGGTCAAAGTACGTATACGTAGGTGTTAGCGGCATACCGGAAGCACGGTTTTAATATTTGTAGTTATAACAATTGATAGACCATGGTATTCAATTAACAGCAATGAAACAGTCCACAAAAGAGAGCTTTCGACATATCTATACTGTTCAAGCTGTGATCGGGAAGATAGTTGGACAGAAAGTGAAAGGACTTCATAAATCATGAGTATACAACATTAAAGCATTATTGTAGAGGTTTAAGTGCAAAGTGAAAGGAAATAAAGCAAAGGTAGGGGATGAAATGTACTGTTGTTGCCACATAAAGGTCTGTACATCCAGGAAGGTATGGTTAAAGGAACTGAGGGAGGGTTGTGGATTTTGTCCCCCATCACTTACATTGTAAATACATTATGAAGGGATCTTGAAGAAGAAAAACATGTTTCAGTGTTCATTTGGGCTCCTGACTGTTATTTTAAGACAGACTTGAAAATCTGTGAACCTATTCCTTAATTAGTGAAAGGTCAGGTGTTTAGGCGTAGAGCTGCAACAATTAGTCCAATTCTCTGATTCCAGCTTCTCAAGTGTGAATGTTTACTGGTTTATTTAGTCTTTTATGACAGTAAACTGAATATCTTTGGGTTGTGGACTGTTGGACAGGATAAAAGAAGACATTTGTGAACGTCACCTTGGGCTTTGGGAAACAAAACATAATTTTTCACCATTTCTGACATTTTATGGATCAAACAAGTGATCGATTAATCAAGAAAATAATCCACAGATCAATCGATAGTGACAATAATGGTCAGTTGAAACCCTATTTAGGCATTTAGCTACCAGCCTAGTTTCATCATTAGTGAATAAATATAAATTCCAGCGATATTCTCTCTCAAGCATTCTCCTTATTGTATACAATACCCAACTACAATGTTCACCCATCATCCAAACAAAAGCACACATAACAGCATCAAATAATCTACACTGCAGTGCACAAACTATACACTCATACACACCCAAAAACCCAAAAATATTAATATTTACAAAGAGGTTGAGACTTCTCTTTTCTGTCTTTTTGAAATATTTTCTAGATTTTCCATAAAACAAAAACTCATGAATTTTTTTGTGTAACATTCTTGTTATATTATAATAAGCCTTTATCCTGAAGAAAGTTGTTTACTGAAACATCAGTCTTAACAAGTTGAAATAAATGCATTAGAGTTATGAGTGTGCATAATAATAAGCCCTGTCAAGCATCAAACTACTTGAGAATAAGGCTGTAAGGTTTCCATTCATCTTTCAGGCATATATTAATAATATATATTATCTGCCATAACTCTGCACGTGACTCTTTGATAGACTGGTGATTAGCTTACTAGCTAACAGTATAAAACATGGATTTTTTGGAGTATTTTCCACTTTTTACAGAATTTCCCCCCCAAAAGGTCACTCCATACACATATTGATGGAGCAACAAAAAGCACATGGCTCTGTAAGGAGATTACCCCACCAATAGATTACTGGACCACATTTGCATACACAGGATAAAAGGGCACGTTTTATGACAGGGTTACCTGTGACAAGGAAATTCTGCCCTTAACAAATGTAATATGACCTATAGAAGTACTGACAATGGGTAAAACTTTGTTTAAAGTCAGGACTGGAGCTGAGCTTTTTATTTGAAACTGGAGAAGAAGATGATTTCTAGAATCAGAATCAGCTTTATTGGCCCAGTATGTTTACGCATAAAAGGAATTTGGCTCCAGTTTCTAGTGGTTTCCACACAACAATGTTCAGAGAGATACACAAGGACAACAAGATTAACAAAGATATTTAAACATAAACATATTTCTATTATGTACAAACAAGTGAGTAAAAATAGATACATAAATACAGAAACAACAAATGGACAATGATATACAATGTCTATATACAGGTATACACAGTGACTGAGTTAACTTTTTATTTATTTTTTCTTATTCTATGGCTTATATTGGTTTGCATATACAGTATTTTGTGGTAAGATTGAGTCACATGAGGCAACCTAAACATTTTGATTGGTTGTGAGTTATAAATGCTTTTTTATGTCAATAAGCCAACCTGTCAAGTTCAGTGTAGGCTTTTGGTCTGGGCCATCAGCCAGCAGCTTGCTGTGTGCCGTCTCTACAACAGTAGATGGTGACAGTGAGTCAGTGTTGACATTCATGAGCGCTACGACATATTGAATTCATCTTTAATGTTTCGCAGGGTTTGGAAAATCAAATCTTTAAGTTTTTATTTTTTACTTAACATGCTGGTGTTCTCCCCAACAGTTGCCTCTAGACTTGATCATAATGATTTCACCAGCAGAGACACATACATGTCTTCTACTTTATTATTAGCTATTGTAGGACATTCATAAACACATTGACGTGAAAATGTTTGGAAATAATAGGCACACAAAAGAAATAATCTGCTTAAAGTGAACAAACGTTCCCTGGGTCCAGAGTTTGAAATCTGCCCAAAGGTTGACTTTTCATTACTGATGTGATGTGTAAGATACATTTTATACAAGAAACTGTTTTTCCTCCCGAGTGATTTTAACTCTCTTAAATTCTTTGTGTTGCCTTAAGGTGGATTTTGTGTCTTATCACATGAGGTGACTGAAGAAACTCATCTTAGATATTTGACATAAGGGGAATGTCTGGAAACAAAAATGCAGAGCCATCAAACCGATTTAAAGGTGATTCAGACAAGATGGAGAAATGAGCAGCAAAACTAAACACCATCTGACAGTAAAACCTGTAGTGAGGATAATGTGAGGGGGGCGAAGTAGAAATAATACTTTTCATTGGGGAAGTGAAGGTCTCATTCTGTGCTGCCTTCACATACAGTCGGAATTAAAGAACAACCAAACAACAACACCCAGCTGACAACTACAACTAATAAGTTATGAAGAAGACAAACACACATTGCACGACAGAATTAAGCGAAATGATGAAAAGGTATGTAAAGTATAGAAAATGTAGATAGAAAAATTAGGAAGAGAACAAAACTAAAACAACTGACATCATGTACATTAGAAATGAAAGATAATGTCACTAATACTAAAAACACTGATGGTAAAAGGTATCATAGCCTCAAGTGCAGGCATTGAATATGTACAGAACAATGCACATCAATACGAAAATAATCTGCACAGAAGAATAACAAAGCAAAAAAAAATCTAATAAAAATATATGTTGAAAAACAAACATGAGACAAAATCAGTCATTTGCTGAAAACTTTGGAAATTTGATGTTATGTATAAAGTCTGATCAGTATCAGAAATATTCAAATTCCTTACTCTTACATAAATAATATCACGATATTTAGGAAACAGACAACTTGGCTAATGAGCGAGCTTTGTTTTACGAATTTGAATGTGCAAATTCGCATGCGAGGGTAGCCCGTGAACGCATCGCGTGGCTGGTTAGACTGGCCAGGTGAGTTTCACCGCGGCGGGAATCTGAGGTCAGTTTTCGTTTCCACTTATGAGCCTAAATGAAGCAGGGATCGGCTCAGACGACTGATCTGAGATCAGTATGAGAGTGTAGGAGAACAAAGCGAGTGTGACAGGATGTTGCACCTGTTTCACTGAGAAAAATAGTCGGAGAATTAACAGCAGGTAAGTCCACGTCTAAATATCGAATTGTTAGTGTGATTTACTGCTGTCTTCAGGACAAGATTGTAGATTTTTTACATGTAAAAAAGAAACAACAACGAGAAGGATGGGCGGTATCGTGTTTCTCATTGTAAACTGCGGTGCGTTTGTTTTATCCATCTTTCTCAGGTTTATCCAATTTGATCCAGTTAACCAAACCTAACAGCTGTTTGCCTCCCGTGCTAGAACATTTCAGCAGGCTTTTTACAATCTGTCTAAATGTGTAGGCTAGAAAGTTAATTTCCTAAATTTTAGCACTCCGTTGTCCTGGACCCACTATAGATCAGACTTAAAGGTTTAGTCCTATTTTTCCTATTTTAGTCCTGTGATTATGATGTAGACCTACTAACTCCGAGGCTCCCCCCTTTTTTTTAGGCATGTGACATCCTAATATAGAGCAATGTCTTGTGACCCCACATCACAGGTTATGGGGTCATTGTGGACTTGCCTCATAATTAGTTAAACTAAAATATGTTTTGTCCTTCTCACATTATTTCATTTCAAGGATTTTTCATATTTATCTTAGGACCCGACCCCAAGGTTTGGAAGCCTTATAAAAACAAATCAATCATACTCTGCAGGTATTTAGTCTACAGAGAGTCATGAAACGTAATACAATGTAATACTGCCTTGTTCTGTCAAGTCATTTCTAGGAAAACTCTGAAACAGACAAACAGCCTGGGAACAACTGGAATTATTCTGGCATGTTTTCTAGTCTGAAGAAATATAATTTTTTCAGGCTGAATATGAGACTAAATTATTTGTTAAGATGAATGTAGAACTCATACATACGTATGGAGACGAGACTTTCAGCAGTTATCTGTTAAACTGGTTGAATTTCTTGTCTCTTCAGTCATAGGATGAACTATTCCCAGTAGTGGAAGAAGTAATGAGATACTTTACTTCAGTAAAAGTACCAATACAACAAAGGAAAAATACTCCATTACAAGTAATAGTCCTGCCTAAAAAAGCCTACTTAAGTAATTGTAGTTAAAGTATTGCAGTAAAAGTAGTGGTTTGGTTCCTCTGACTGATATATTATTATATATGACATCATTAGATTATTAATAGTGAAGCATCAGTGTTAGAGCAGCATGTTACTGTTGTAGCTGCTGGAGGTGGAGCTAGTTTCAACTACTTTATATACAGTTAGCTAGTTTAGTCCAGTGGTTCCCAACCTAGGGGTCGGGCCCCTCCAAAGGGTCAGCAGATAAATCTGAGGGGTCGTGAGATGATTAATGGGAGAGGAAAGAAGAAAAAACAAAGTTCTGATACACAAATCTGTTTTCAGTTTTTGGACTTTTTCTCTCATCTTTGATTTTTGGTGAAATATTGAATCATTTGAACATTTATTGAAATGAAGTTTAGAGGGAAAAATCACTATTTGGTGGAGCTGTTAACAACTCATAGACATGTGAAATGTGACCCCGACTACACACTGCTTTTTGTAAGACGTTAAAAGCCAAAAAGGTTGGAAACCACTGGTTTCATCTTTAACAATGTGTTGTATTTTAAAAGCTTGTTATATTATCCATTGTGTCAAATCTTCATCTGAAAGTAACTAAAGCTGTCAAATAAATGTAGTGGAGTAGAAAGTACAATACTTCCCACCGCTGGCTATTCCTCATCATAAGACCCATAAACCATTGCTTCTATCTGCTTCATTCGATAGATGCTCTCAGTGTCTCCTATAGATTTGGAAAATCTATCCAAAAGGTTGTCCTCTGCCCAGAAAGATTTTTTGCTATTTCTTATCATTGCTGTCTTTCAAAGGAGTGAGTGGAATTGCAGAGGAAAGTGCATATTGATTAAAAAGTCTACAGGGACAGTACATTCATGTACAATAGTTCGCTTGTGAATTCAGCAATGTTTTGTAGCACACTGCTAATACTCAGTGCTGTCTGCAGTAGGATGTACTGATCTGACTTTTTCTCTTCCAATTATGATAACTTAAATCCGGGTATAAGACTTTCTTGACTATTATATATAAGACATGAATGCACTTTATGTACAAAAAATTAATTGTTTTAGTAATTTTGAAAGCAAATATGTCAAAACTTAGCTGATTTCAACTTAGCTGAACTTAGCGGTCAGATCTTCAACTACACACCCATGGATTGCCGTTAAATATTTAAGGTTTACTTTGTCCAAACTGAAAGACAATAGGAAGTTTGTGAATGTGTGTCACTGTGGCAGAGAGTCAGTCCTTCTACATTCCAGCTGACTCAGGCTAACCATGCTAACAGGGATTTAGCTCTACTGCGAGGTCATGGGCACCTGCTGAATTCCAGTTCTAGAAAAATCTATGTTTTATAAAATGTCATCTGCTGAGGCTTTATTTGCTGGTAGGATGTCCTTGCTGTTGTGGTGTTTTATTCAACTTTTCAAATGCAATTTTTACAATTCATTTCTTTGTGAAATCCCAAACTGCAGAAATTGAATCAGGATGTTTATGCTGCATCTTGTTACACCAATTATCCAAGTCACAAAAAATAGACATAAGGATTTATCCTACATCTACCTTATTGTTTATTCTGTAAAATATCCTCATAAAAGTACATAAATAGGGATGAAATAATAGGAAATGGAAACAAAAAGAACCAAATCAAACTGGAGAAAAGAAAATAAATCCTGCTGCTGGTAGACGGAAACACAGTAAACATAAGGAGAATGACCAGTGAAGACAATGAAGATGCATGAAAACCAGATTTATTCTTGTTGTTTTCACACCTGAGGAATGCACAAAAATGTGTGTTTTGGATAAAACAGCTGACAAGAAAGCAGCAGCTGCAACCAATGAGCTGAAACTATCCTATGATAAATCATATTGCTTCATTCAATGTATTGTTAATCACGACCAGTCTTTCCTAAACATGCCTCAGAGGGTGTGTGCTGACCTCTGTGTCTGCACTCCATTTAGGACCCAAACAGACTTCAGAGATCTCTGGACCTCCTTAAACTTAAGAGCATTTTAAAGTGAAATAAAATGAGGTAAATAGCATTTTCTTTCTTAAGTAGGAGAAAAAGTGAATGATTTTAACTTTAACAGTATTAAAAAAAATGTTCAGGAACAAGTAGCTTCACTCAGTTTGTTACCTTAGAAAAGCAAAGGGAGTCCTTTGGTACTTTGGTAAATTTGGAGAAGTACTGACACGACACCACTGAGACTTTACGGCACTAAGACTCCAAATTTAATTGGATAATTTAGATTTATTACAACTTGGCTCTTGATTTTGTAGTTTTGTCCATCATTTCTGTCAGTAAAATTAACATTACTTATTGGTTACTAGCTGACACCTTGGAAGTGATGTCAGCTTGTAGCAACATTGCTAAAAATGCACAGGTCAGACGGAGCAAGACACAAAAGCAGTCAGATGATTAGACAGGTTGGAAACAAACAGGCTGGCCAAATGTAATTGGAAGAGAAAACAAAGGGGAAAGGTAAAATTATTCACCAAACTCTCTGGTGTAAACATCAATTACAGTTTACTTTGATTCAATTTTGATTTCCTGTACTTACTGTAGTCTTGCTCACACAGATTTCCTGCACACTGTGGGATGATCATTCTGTTTGACCTCTAAATTAAGTGGTTTGGGATAATCTGGCTAATGCTGAGATCAGATTGCAAAATATTTTTGTCTCATGAGGTGATCTCTGTGGCAGGTGAGGTGATCATAGAGTCTTGCTGTGACTTGGCCAAGAGACATGTCACTTCGAAAGTCATAGCTAGCTGTCTTTCACAACTTGCCTGATGTACTAAGGTAATGGATAAAGTAAAAGTGCGAGGAACTGACCTCACAACACCAGTGAATGTTTCTTTATGTAATCAGGATTTTTTGAATGTAAGAGACACTGGAACCATTCATGGTGACTGATTGGTGAAAGCGGCCTCAGTCTTTTTGCTTCCCATTTAGCAGAAAGAGAGTGAGTGTGTGTGGATGAGAAGTAGATGTCTGTGTGCAGAGGTTGATGTCACAGAGGATGGTGGTTTAGTTGATATAATGCTCCTGACCTGGCTGATAGTCAAATGGTTACAGCTATGATCAGCTGATACTGTGTAGCCTGATGATCTCAGCATAAACTGTCGACTTGTTTACAACCTGTCAGATTGTCTTACTGCTCGTATTTGTTGCCTCATCGGACCTTGTTGTAGCAGTATCACCGTGTTCCTAGATCACAGCTACCATTTGGCTGAGTGCAATGTTATCATGACCGGTAGAAGTTATGTCTAAAGCTACAGAATTAAGACTCAAGTAATAAACCATAATTATCCTTTAAAGCCATTGCAGGACCTCCCACTGACAGTAGACTGTGTTTTAATCCTCAGTTTTTCTCTATAGAGAGCACTGGCACCAGGTCCCCATGTCTTCAGGAGGAGGCGGTTTTGTCACCAGGTTCGACCGGGTGCGGGAGATACCACACTATGACCAGGTCCCTGTGGGCTCCTTATATCGGGACCAGGGGCTACCTCTGCCTCCAGTACCCATGCATGGAATAGTGCCAGCCCTCAGCTTAGACCCCCTCCCCCCTCCTCCTCTACCTGAACAACCCGCCATTGGGCCTGAGTCCTTCTACCCTCCTGCAGAAGATGAGCAGATGGAGGGTGACTGTGATGCCATGGACATCAAGCCGGTCCATCGCTTCATCCCTGACTCCGTCAAGAACTTCTTCCGTGGCAACAGCGGTAACCGTGGCAGCAAGGGTTGGTCCATCCCCCCTACACCTACACCTCATTCCCCTGCACCTTCATCCAGGAAGAGTGCCAACTGCCACACCACAGAAGGGGTCCCTTGTTCACCACCCCACTCCGCCCCTCCATCTCCTTCCCTGCCCGGCTCCTACCGGGAACCCTACACCTCTCAGAAGGATGGGCTGCTGCTGGGTGCAGACGCATTCGAGTCTGTATCTGCTGTGCCCACCAACCTCTCAGCTCAAACCTACCAGGAGCGGGTGGAGGAGTACCACCTGCGCTACGCCTACATGAAATCCTGGGCCGGCCTGCTGAGGATCTTGGGTTGTGTGCAGCTGCTGCTGGGAGCTGCCGTGTTCGCCTGCGTCTGTGCCTATGTACACAAGGACAACGAGTGGTTCAATATGTATGGATACTCCCAGCCACAGCTGTTTGGTGGGCTTGGTGGGGGCGCAGGTGCACAAGGGGGTTACTACACCGGCCCCAAGACACCTTTTGTCCTAGTAGTGGCTGGTCTTGCGTGGATAGTGACTGTAATTCTATTAGTTCTTGGAATGACCTTATACTACAGAGCTATCCTTCTAGACTCTTCTTGGTGGCCGTTGACAGAGTGCGCAATCAACCTGGTCTTGGCAGTACTCTATTTAGCAGCAGGGATAGTTTATGTGAGGGACACCACCCGTGGGGGGCTGTGCAACTTACCAGTTTTCAATAACGGAATCAACGGGGCCTTCTGTCGCACCGAGGCTGGCCAGACTGCAGCCATTGTTTTCCTCTTCATCACCATGGTGCTCTACTTTATTAGTGCAGGAGTGTGTCTGAAGCTGTGGAGACATGAAGCAGCAAGGATTAGGAAGGAGGAGCTGGCACAGGAGGTCTGAAACACACGCACACACTTCCCTCTAGTTTACTACTCTGTTAAATAATCTGCTGTAGGGTCTGAATGGAATGAAAACTGGACCTGTAGTAGGAACATTGTACACATTCCTAAAGCAGTGATTCTCCCATATTGCTTTTGACCCTTCGGGCCCATATCTGTGACCTCAGCAACCCTTAGTTTACTCTGTGATTCAGTTACATAGTGTTCCGAACACAATCCTTAGGGGAAAAATTAAAATGTTATTTTTCATTTGTTATCCAGCAATGAATTGTATATCATGTTATCATTGCGGGCAGAGAGTAGACGTGTGAGATTGTGAAAATATCTCTGAGGATGCAACTTGCTGCTGAGGGGGGTTTAAGGGTTTAAGATAACCTTTTTATTTTCACCCTAACATTTACTTAAGGAACACTGTGACTGAGTAATATACTGTATGGAGTGCTGAAGTCACAAATGGGGCTAGTAACCCCTTAATATAAAGCAATTACTAGTTGCAAACCTTTGTGACAGGTTGCATATGTAAGACTTTAGAATGGTTCAATCGGTTCCCTTCTTCAGCTGTTTCATACCAATAATGTTAAAGGCCTGAAAAGGTACAATTATGCAGCATTTCACAAGAAAAAAGCAGTTTAAAAAGTAAATAGACTAAATCTAAAGTCAGTGATTTTTGATGGTATTACATATGGTCCTCAGAGACCAGGATGAGATTTGAGGGTTTAAAGGTAATGTAAGAAGGGGCAAGCTATTAAAAGCTATTCAAAGATATCAAAGAAGCAGCCACTACAGGTCTATATATTAGACTTACTGCACATATATTGTGTGTGCAAGTTCAAAATCATTGTGATCTCTTGCCAGACATTTGTCACCCATATATTTATTGTTGGTTTACTGCTACTTGAACATTGAAGGCATGACAGGCTACCATTCATTGTGAATGGGATCTTGACACTAGACAAACAATCCTTTTCCAACCTGTGTGTGAATTTGTCACATTCTGAATACTCTGTCTGAGATATAATATACCTTGACTCCTTGTCTCAAAAACTCTAGAACAGTTTGGCTATTTAATGGACCATACCAGTGCACATTTTACACCATGTTCTAAAACATAACAGATTTTTTTACTACCATCCAGTCAGCTATTGGTTTCAGTTAACTTTAGTATGAAAATTAAACTGCAGAGAGTTGAAAAGTGGTCTATAACATTCAGAAACACTGGAATGGTTCATTGAATACAATAGGCAATTGAACTGTCTTTGATTACACTGTGAATAAAAATGAATTCCTCTCCATCTTTTCTTCACAACAATCCTAGATGAAAACTATTGGATCATCAGTGCCTCTATCTGTAGTAAGTATAATGGCTTGTATGTCTAATGTTGTATCGGACATTACATTAAACACAGTATACATGAACTGAACACACGAGTCTGTACATCTACTGCAGCTGGGTTCAGGCTCCAGGGCTTCAGAGCAGACACCTCTCCCCACCATCCAGCCAGACCTCATGGATGCTCCAAACAACTCTGCAGCCGTTCCTCTGGTAGCGTTGGAGCCAGAGATCCTCCGAGGTCACATCCCAGCTGGATACATCCCCAAACCTGTCGTCATAGCTGACTATGTGGCGTGAGTATTTGCCTTTAGTCATATTTCACAGAAATACTTTGCTATTTTCAGACATCCAGGATAGGCCTCTTAATTGTGTATGATTTCATGTCAAATATAAATACAGTCTCTGATTTTGTTACAATTTGTTACAAACTTCAATCCGCTTTAAAGTGTATTGATTTTCAGGCCAGTACAGGCTATCATGTCTGTGACAGCAGTAAAATGGGCTTCAGCAGTGAAATGACCTCCACTGCAGTTTGTACATCAGAAAACATTCTTGAAAGCTAATTTAATCATAATTATTTAGTGTCTTGCTCCTGTTGAAGTAGTCACTAAGTAGTTTTCTAGATCACACTGTGAGACAAGTCAAATGATGGCCACTGTAGAACTTTGGAGACAAAAGACAGGCTGCATCAATATCCTGACTGTGTCAGAAATTGAGGACTAAATCCTCACAATCTGTCATGCTGCAAAACTGATATCATAGTCTCACACAGTGTGTGACATGAAATGAACTTGTGTATAGGGTGATATTCTCTTCTGTTCCTATTATCAACAAATTCCATGAAAACACCTAAACCAACAATTAATCAATCCTACTAACAAGTACTGTATGTAAAGACTGATAAATCTTCAGTGCCATTGTTGTCCAAAACAATGGACAGCTCGATCCCAAATACGTCCTGCTGCCAGAACACTCACTAGAGCACCAAACATGGATTAATCCACCACTGAAAATAGTTCTGTTTGAGTAATGTTTGCTAACAACTACAGTGACCAGCTGTTTTAGGAAATTTAGGAAGTTGTATCTTACACTGCACTGTAACTTCGACTCTCCTGTTTTATTTGTCTTATTCTATTTTAGCTTATTTTTTATTTCCAATTTAATACTTTTTAGTTGTATTTAAACATCTTTTTACATTGCCTTATGTGGTTTTATATCCTGTCTTGATGCTGTTTATGCTCTATGTAAAGCACTTTGAATTGCCTTGTTGTTGAAATGTGCTTTACAAATAAACGTGCCTTGCCTAGGCAAATCTAGGTCTGCAGCTTAACACACTGTTGATTTGGGTTTTTTAATGGGATTTATTGACAACAAGAAAAAAATGCAATATTGCTAGCCATGTGTTTTAGCTCTAATCTTCCTTGGTTAATTCAGGATTATCCTAATCTAGCAATATTTTAAACCACACCTAAGAAATCTGAAGGTTAAATGTACCCTGTGGAGTTTCTGTCCTCTGGTCGTGCTATGGATATGTTTGTTTTTTTTTTATGAGTGGGTCCCTGTTTTTTTTGTCTCCTGCATGTGCATGTGCATGAGGACGCATGTGCACACGAACACAGTCGATGCTATACACAGTCTTGCCAATAGTTTCACACTATTCCCACAGATCTACAGGTGGCTGTTATGTGCCAAGAAATGCATCAATGTACCAGCAAAGACAGGGAAGAAGACTGTAAACTAGTAAACATAGTTGTCAACAATAATTAAAATACTTCAAAAATCAATTTTGCAAATGTTTTAATAGTAAGGAATGCATTCAACACTTTGGTTAAAGCTCAAGGATACATATAGTGTGTTTTGGTGAATAATACTGTAAACATAACTTTTGTTTGTTTATAAGAAACTCCACAGTGTACCTTTTTAATCGGGTTTTAAAGGCAGTCTACTCTTAATCCTTATTTGGGATTACACTGGACCGAAGTGTTAGATGAACTGACTGATGTTGCCGCCCTCCAGACCTGCTGCGAAGAGACAGAGACATATTCAGCTGCAGTGTGAATGTAGCCAGCAGCACCATAAAATGTTTTGTGTTTCGGCCCTGTTTCCACAGGAAGTATCCCGCCATCCACTCAGAGGAGGAGAGGGACCAGTACAAGGCTGTGTTCAATGACCAGTATGCTGAATACAAGGAGTTGCATGCTGAGGTTCAGGCCATGGCCAAGAAGTTTGAAGAGATGGATGAGATGATGCAGAACCTGCCCCCTCGACCTTCTAGCCAAATGGTACAATCCTGACTCCACTCCAGTCCACACACACACACACACACACACACACACACACACACACACACACACACACACACACACACACACACACACACACACAGGAGCACTCTTGGATACACATTGTCGAACTATGTCCAGTAATGTGCTAATTTTCTTTCAGGAGAAGGAGCGGATCAATGGCATTTTGCTGGAATATCAGAGAAAGAAAGCTGTAAGTATTCATGATAAAATGTCGCTCACTAGATGGCTGTTTCCACGCCGTACTTCATACTGTGGTTAATATCTTACTGACTTACTGTTGATACCCAGAGGTAGAATGCAAAAACAAAAAAATTAGTCTCCCCATGACAAGTATACTATGTCCCTTTATAAATAAGTAATTTCTTTAAAAAAAAAAAATGCAGCACCTCTGGTTAAAGTTCAGTAAACAATTCACCAAAATTCACTTTTCAATGACATAATTTGCGATAAATGTCAAACCACTTCTTCTCCAAGTCATTCTTCACTCAGTCAAATTGAAGCGCACATACACGCACACACACACACACACACACACACACACACACACACACACACACACATACATCAGGATCTCATCTGATCTCCAATGTTAGATTCAGACTTTTTCTTCCGCATCAAAATAATCCAGCTGACGTCTGTACAGTTTGTCTGTAGCTTTGTCTTTTTTTCATAGACACTTCAAACCAACTTTATTTTTATTTTGACCATCTCCTTTTTATGCGCAGCCTCCATTAAAAGCGCAATATGATCAAATTAACAATCATGATATGTTTTTTATTTTACTTTTCTCTTTTTTTTAACAGAGACACTTGTCTCACCAACTTACTCACCAACTTTCCCTGTTATTTAAGATGTTTTTATGATGCAGTAATCACTTAATCATCCAAACCACATTTTTAAAGTGAAACTGGAAGCTTATCAGTTCATTCTGTCCCAGTTGCATCAACCAAAACCAGGTTACAGTACCTGAGTGTTCGAGTTAAGAAAGGAATTCTCCATGTTGTTATCATAACCAGTGAGTCATGCTGGAGAAATGTAACTGTATTATCTGGATGATGTCATCAGAGTTATCTTGTTTTGGATTTGGACAAAGCAGACATTACAAACTAGCTGTGTGGAGTTTAAAACACATGAGCTTTTATTAGGCAGAGCTTTTATTAAATAGATGCTATCAAGTTGCATTTTGGAAGTTTTAGAATCCAGTGTTTTGGAGCTTGACCTATACTACGGACTAAAAGCTGGGATGTTTTTACCTCTGCTGCTTCAATTTAGATTTTTCTAACTCTAATATGTCTCTCACAAGTCCCCCACAAGTTTTATGGAGGTGTAAATCACTGGACTGCCCCTTTTGTACAGTAAGTCTGATGTTCTGTCATCTATCTGATGACTTCTACATGGCTTCTGTAATAAGCTGAAGTGCCTCCATTATCTAAAATGTTCCTCCCTCCTGGTTTGTTAATGGCCGTCTGGTTTGCTGAAAATTATGTAAAAAACAAACAAACCATGTATTGTACTCCACTGTATTCTATTGTATTGTGCTGTATTTCCCATACAGTGCCCCACTAGTGTAAGTGTGATATTCTCTGACTACCACTGTAAGGCTGTCCCTGATCTATAGGAATTCTGTAACCAGTGGAAAGAAAACTCCAACAAAGGAAAAGATGGTCAACAGTGAATTTATTGCCTTTATTTTTGTTTTTCTTGTCAGGACCCAACTTATTTGGAGAAAAGAGAGAGGTGTGAGTACCTAAAAAACAAGCTCTCTCACATCAAGCAGAAGATTCAGGAGTACAACAAGGTCATGGACTGGAATGACGGCGACTAATACAGCAGTTAAACACTGCTGTGAACACACCAAATGCAGTCTGTGTCTACAGTACATAAGAAACATACATGTCTACTGCACAGAGCAGAGACCATGTATTGTGATGGGAATGAGGTGGGATCTTCCAGAGTCAGCAAGTTAGAAATGCAAACCTCATGTCAAGAGAGAAGTACCCCGCAAAGAATGTAAACCGCTGTCATCATTCTTAAACATAATTGCTGATTGTAGATATGTCACTGTCACATTGAAGCAGGTGGAAATGCCATCACTGTTGAATCAGACCTGAAAACATGTGTAGAGCATAAACAGCTGGAATGCATCAGCTGTAACGTAAATGAAGGGCATAACAGGATTGTTCATTATACTGTACATTATAGCATTTCCTGATGCAGATCTATGAAGTATACATTTTTACCTAGAGTCAGATGAGGATGCCACTATCAATGTCATCACTGTGTGTCCGGTCCAGTATGTGTTTAGCCTAGCTTAACACAAAGACTTCACGCAGGGGGAAATTGCTAACGTAACTAGGCAGCCAGCTTCCAAGATGGTGCCTCGTTCAATCCAATGAAAGATGCCACCAGGGTGCATACATAGGAAAAAGTTTTTCAGGCTTGATCAGGCTTCTGTGTTTTGGGGCCCATAGATCATTACAGTCCCTCTCTGTTAGAGCTAACTAACTTCCTGCTGACCCCCCACATACATGAATGAGATGAAAATAATTGACTGATACAGCTCTTTGAGACCTTTTGACTTCTAATGGACCTGATGAATCAAATTCTGGAAATAAAAAGGTCACATTGGACAAATGTATTTATCATTTTTAACCATTCATTTTGGGAAGATTATGTATGTGGCATCAAAAGAGGAAAAAAAAAGCCTTCCAGCAACATAAAAACATTTTCCCTCTTTTATTTACATGTAACCATGTTTCCTAAAATATGGGACTGTTCCTTTAACACCAGGCATAAATGGGGAGCTGGCCAGCTAGACACACCGGCTGCATTGATGAATCAACAGACAAAGCTAGCTTTCAGCTGGACTGATGTAAATACTAATGTAGATTTAGGCTTCTTCCTACTATGATCAGAACGCTGGCGCTGCAGCAGACAGACGTGTCTCTACAAATTTTGTTAGGTTAGTTTAACAGAGTTTGGCGGTTGGTCAGATGGGAGGTACTTCTACGTAGGCTACTGTACATGTCATAGATGGAGGTTTAGCTGCTTGTCATAATCTTCACTGTTATTGGTTTATACATTGATTTTCTTCTGTCTTCTCACTAACTGTGAGGTGTAATGTCAGCATTTACTTACAGCTCTAAACAGTATGAATTTTTGCTGAGTCTTGTTACTGAAAACAAACAGGTGTTTTTTTTTTTAGTAGTAGTTTTAATCAGTCCTTTGGTAAACTCTTTTTTTGTACATGATCGTGTTTTATATTTTCATTCTGTATCATATTTGGTATGTAATGCTGCTGTATGTCAATGAAACACCTTTTTATATCCTTGGGTTTTGCCTCCTTTGACTTTAATCATTAAGCTCCTCTTTGGTTCTAATGTGCAGTTCGAGTGACTTCTGTTATACCAACTGTTATGGAATTTTCCATCTTTAGGGGTTACAAATTGGGTTACACTGGGTCAAGCCTGGGCCTTGAGGTCACACTGTAATTCTTAAGCAGGAAGGGGACATATTCTCCTCTCCTTGAGACTCCAGCTGTCGGTGATGTTTTGGGGAAAGCAGAAGCCTCTCTGATAGAGGGTAAATCAGCATCGCCATGGTCACCAAGGTCGGAGGAGGCTCTCCTAGACAACACAGATAGGTGGATGCATAGATTCTATTGACACAGTCAGACATTCAAACTAAAACTGCTGAAGTTCCATGCAACCTGACCTAAACTGACACGGGTAAAATGCAGTTCCTTGTTAAGAAACTAGTGAACCAATTAGACTAATTTTTCATATTGTAGGCTGATCTGCTGAGGTTAAAGACTAAGACTCAGACCTTCAGAGGGCAGAACGGAAAGAGACAGCATCCGAGTTGCAGATGACTTCGATGCTCACTATTTCAGTTCTTCTTGATCAAGTACTTCAATAAACTTTTTCAGCTTTGAGACATCAAAGGCTCGTGTCCACTTTTCTCCACTGAGGTGCTGACCATCGCTCAAAAATATCCACAACACCAACCGTTCACAGTTTCTGTCCAACAGCTACCCAGGCTCAGTGGTAATAAATGTGGGTAACTAATGACATTATAACCATGGTTCACAATAAATGTCTTTATTAAAATGTAGAGGGGAAACACCAATCAAAGTTAATCAGTACCACAGAAGAAAAATGGATAGTATGTCTTTGTGTGGAGGTAAATTATTTGCTCAGTGATGCATACAAGAAGATTCCTTACAACTGAATAAGTGTGGCTCCTCTCTGGGATGAATGATAAATCTCGTGGGAAAAACCAAAGATTTTTGAGTGGGACACTGAATATCCATTCAGTATATAAAGACCTGAGTGAACTGAACTGCATTCCATTTCTCGCTCCATCTCAAACCACTCTGTCAACCTCATAAAATGGCTGCTATTGTGTCCCCTCAGGTATACAGCCTGGAGGACTGGTTTTGTTGAGCTGTGTTTTTTTTTTTAAAACTCTTTTTTTGCCGGTGTCAGGTTTTGCAACACTGGAGGCGTTTTCCTGTAGATTCACTCAGCAGGGAGACTGGATCAACATGACAGCCTTTCAGCCTCAAGTTACATTTGATCAGTGGCTATGACAGTCGTTTAAAATAATCTAATCTTAATTTCATTTAAAGTGGTAGAAATGTATACACCAAAAGCTACTGCACTGCCCATGTTAAAAACGTTCATTTTGTAAAATATTTTACATATAATCGACTGCCATACGTCCTGAATTTTTAATGATTTTAAAACAACACTGAATAGTTGAATATTGAAACTACTGAATGTATGGGAAATGATTTGAAGCAGATGCTGAGTTAACGCTGCAAGTTACAATTTTTCCCATTCCAATGGAGTGAAAACCTGCCCCACAACTGAAACCTAGTCCACAGTGAAAAACGCACGTCATTTGGGGGGGTGAGACAGGTTAGTCCTGTAAGACCTGGGGAGGAGACCACGTGACGAGCACACACACACCTGTGGGCGTCTCTTTGCAGTCTCCTGAGCGCGTGGAAGAGCACAATCAACACAACAAGGTGCGGTCGCGCGCCTCTAGTGTATGTTGTTGGCGTCCATCACTGCAGCGTCAGTACAGTCTTCCTCATCCGGATCAGGCGGTTCAGCAAACTAGGTTGGTCAATTTCATAATTATAATAATAAGGGCGGCATGTAATAAGAACAAAACCAACGTTTTTCTTCTCTGCAGAGCTTTAACCCGTTTATGCTTTTAAGATTTCTGAAGAAACCCTGGGTTAACAATAGTATTCGTGATTAAATAGCAGTTTAATTAACGCTACGCCATTTAAAAACAACAACAACAACAAAACAAACAAACAAAAAAAAAAAATCAATTTTGCCTGTACAGTATTTGTTGAGCGGCTAGCTATATTTCAGGCTTCTTAATGTCTGTTTAAGCTGTTTCCTCTTTACACCAGCTCATCTCTACACTAATGACAACCTAAAAGGATTTGGTGAAAGGGTTACTTTTAATTTTTAATCATGTTTAATGGGGATTAGTCTTTTTACCTGTTGTGTGCTTGCTCATGAGAGAATATTGGGTCCCTGTAAATTAATGCTATGTCTAGACCTACTCTCTGTGAAAAGTGAACAGAGATAGCCTAACTTATGTTGTTATTTTGGCGCTATATGAATAAAATTCACTTGACTTGAAATTATCTCTGTAACTTTAAACAATTTAGGAAAAAGACCATATTTTAGTCCAACTATGGCAGCCAGCATGCAGTATACAGTCAGTTTCACTCTTCATTCTTTTACTATTTTTTTTACAGTCTATGGTTTCAGTCTGTGAAACTAGCCAGCTCTGTTTGAGCCTATCAGCTGCTCATTTTTGAAAATAGTGCGGCTCTCAGTTTGTGTGCCAGTAAGATCTCCACCCACCTATTTTCTGCTTTGTTTCACCACAAACAAACCTCAAGACCAAGCAGTAGGCCTGTTTCACCAGCCTCTTAGGTCAGTATTTGAAAATTAGTTTTGAATGACAAGGTATCTGCCATGCTTTGTGATACTTTACTACTTTACTTCTCACACACAAATATAACACTAACATCAACACAAGGATGTTTTCCATTTTTAATGTTTTCCATAGCCTCGAGGCAGCCGCATGTTTCCGTTAATATCAGTAGAGATGGGTCAAACCTCAATACTTTGTCAATTGTATTGAAAACTGTCATCAAATATCTGGTCAGATTTGTGGTTTAGTTTAATTATTCTTTAATGAGAAGTTTACTGATTTAATTTACATTTTTGTCTGTTTCATTTAGATTTGGCTGCTTGTTTTTGCTCATTTTAAAATTTGAGAAGTTTGGCTTTTTTGTGAAATGGAAACAAAGGTTGCCTTGAAAAACATGTTTAGCTATATTTCTCAAAAGCAGGGCATCAAAAAATGATTGCTTTAGTGTCGGTACTAAAATTCATGTATTGAATGATATTGAAACAATATTCAGCCCTACATATACGTAGGTGCAGATTAATTGGAAAATTCTGTAATACTGTAACTTTGCTTACAATAATGGCAGACATGATGATCATTGTGGTGGATTACCTAATTCAAGCAATTTTCAAACTGTATGGAAATTAATGTAAGTGGTGTTGGCTGCCTGGAAGTAATATAGCCCCTGAGCTTGTTAGAAAAGTCTGAAAATTACTTGCATATATTGTCAAAGTTGCCAAAAATCTGATGCCACTGAATTAAGTTTGGTTATGGATATGGTTTGGATGGATAACAAAGGATAGCTGCTGCTTTGTGATATTAGCAGTTAATATAATACAAAGTTCACTCTTTAATGTTTTTTTGTAAAATCAGTGCTTGTGTGTTTTTGTAGCAGGGTGAGTTCCAGTTGGATTTCAGTATGCCAGGCCATAAACAAAGACCCCATCATCACCATTCAAGTGGCAGCAAACCGTAAGTTAACCTACATTTAATGTATCCCTCACTACTGTACTGCATTCCGATGTTATAATGTGTGTCTCACACACACACATTATAACATCACATCAAAAATCACTACAGCATTACAATGTATATATATATTTTTTTTAATATAAGAAAATATTGTTTCTAGAGCAGCAATAGCAATGTTTACAAAAACAAAGTCACAGTATAAACTCAATATCATCCAATTCTAAATAAAATGCTTAATATTCCTGACATTAAAACACTGACTGAAGTTTAAAAAGAATGTAAAACAGAAGTCACTGTTACCTATTCATCATTGCTATGAGCCTAACAAGTGTGCTACAGCTGTGTAAAACATACTGGTGGTAGATGGGAAACTGCATAACAGCTGAAAAATTGTTGTGTTCTTAATAAATTACTCTAAATGGTTTTTTACATGTGAAGGTTTTATTGCATTTACAGCTTGATTTAAAAATTTATCTTTCCGCTGATCTCATTTGTTGGTTCCTTTAAGTACCAATAAAAGAACCAAACTAAAAAAAAAATACCTCGTTGCCTTACTAATTTAGAACCACTCCAATTCAGAACTGGGTTTCAAAGGGGATCCCATTCCCTACCTACAGATACAGTGCATTCAAAAAGTATTCTTCACTTTTTTCACATTTTGTTATGCTGCAGCCTTATGCTAAAATTGTTTAAATTCATTTTTTCCCTCGTCAATCTGCACTCAATACCCCATGATGACAAAGCAAAAGCAGAATTTTAGAATTTTTTGCTAACTTATTAAAAAGGAAAAACTGAAATATCACATTTACATAAGTATTCAGACCCTTTGCTATGACACTTGAAATTAAACTCAGGTGCCTCCCATTTCTCTTGATCATCTTTGAGATGTTCTACATCTTTATTAGTCCACCTGTGGTAAATTCAATTGATTAGACATGATTTGGGACAGAACACACCTGTCTATATAAAGTCTCACAGCTGACAATGCATATCAAAATAAAACAAAGCTATGAGGTTGAAAGAACTGCTTGCAGAGCTCAGAGACAGGATTGTGTTGAGGCACAGATCTGGGGAAGGCTACAAAAACATTTCTGCTGCATTGAAGGTTCCCAAGAGCACAGTGGCTCCATAATTCTTAAATGAAAGAAGTTTGGAACAACCAGGACTCTTCCTAGAGCTGGCTGCCCAGCACAAACTGGGCAATCGTGGGAGAAGGGCCTTGGTAAGAGAGGTGACCAAGAACCCGATGGTCACTCTGGCTGAGCTCCAGAGATCCTGTGTGGATATGGGAGAAACTTCCAGAAGGACAACCATCACTGCAACACTCCATCCATCTGGGTTTTATGGCAGAGTGGCCAGATGGAAGCCTCTCCTCAGTGAAAGACACAGGAAAGCCTGCTTGGAGTTTGCAAAAAAACACCTAAATGACTCTGAGACTGTGAGAAACAAGATTCTCTGGTCTAATGAAACCAAGATTGGACTGTTTGGCCTCAATTCTAAGCATCAAGTCTGGAGGGAACCAGGCACTGCTCATTACCTGCCCAATACCATCCCAACAGTGAAGCATGGTGATGACAGCATCATGATGTTGGGGGTGTTTCGGCAGCAGGGACTGGGGGACTTAATGAAACCTGGTCCAGAGCGCTCAGGACCTCAGACTGGGCTGAAGGTTCACCTTCCAACAGGACAATGACCTTAAGCACACAGCCAAGACAACACATGAGTGGGTTAGGGACAACTCTGTGAATGTCCTTGAGCGGTCCAGCCAGAGCCCTGACTTGAACCCAATCGAACATCACTGGAGAGGACTGAAAATGGCTGTCCACCAACGCTCCCCATCCAACCTTACAGCGCTCGAGAGGATCTGCAGAGACGAATGGCAGAAAATCCCCAAATCCAGGTGTGCAAAGCTTGTTGTGTCATACCCAACAAGACTCAAGGCTGTAATCACTGCCAAAGGTGCTTTAACTAAGTAATGAGTAAAGGGTCTGAATATTTATGTCAATGTGATATTTCAGTTTTTCCTTTTTTAATAAATTTGCAAAAAATTCTAAAATTCTGTCTTCACTTTGTCATTATGGGGTATTGAGTATAAATTGATGAGTGACAAAATTAATTTAAATGATTTTAGCAGAAGGCTGCAACATAACAAAATGTGAAAAAAGTGAAGGGGTCTGAATACTTGAATGCACCGTATGCTTTTTCCACTTGCTGTTGCTGCCATATGTTTATTCAGCGTTGTATTGATTGAGCTGATTGTTTAACTTTTTCACTTTTTACTGCACATACTGCACCTATGTAGCATCTGAGGGCTCCAACATTAACAATCTGACATTTTGGAAAATACAGCTTAGCCAGACAAGATCGATCAATTAGATTTTTGTAGGTCTGTGCAGAAATACGGTAAATAAGACACTTACTTATAAACTTTTTGACACATTTGTTTTGCGTCCCATAGGTTTTTTGCTAACCTAATATTCCTGTTTGGGAACCCACACAATGAAGGGAAAGACAAAAACCCATTATGAGACCAGGCTGATCAAATGACAGCTACAGGTTATATTCTATTATATTTAACACCATTATGTTGCAGACAGACAGTATAATTTGATAAGGTCATTAATGACAGGTCACATGATTTCCTGTGGAACATCATTGTGTGTTACAGAACCACTTCCTGTAATGCTGTCTGGAACAATGGGTTTCATTCACTAATATGTGCGTAGAAATGTTCTTACTTTGCGCACAGAATAAGTGCGCATGCAAAATTACCGTTGGATTCATGACATGTGTGCACTGGCCAGTTTTGTTTTTACCACTGTGCGTATGTTAGTGAATCAGAATCATTCTACATTGACAGGCACGTTCCCGCTATCGGTAATTAGCGTACTACTATGCCCCCATTTGTCTATATAAGGAAAGCTCTGTTGGAGCAATGCAACAGTGGAGAGAGCTGTCACTCATTGCAAAAAGGTAGAAAAACTTTACCGCTAGTGAAATGCAAACAATAGTTTCAGAGGTAGAAGCCAGAAAAGGCAGATTTGGTTGGTAAACATGTCATTAGCACAACAGGAGTCACAATTGTGAATCCTGTATACAGCCTGCATACCTGTTGCACCACTACCATGCAGTACATCCATAACAAAATAAAAAGTTGGTAAATGTGTAGATCTGTCAAATTGATCTAAATAAATCTCTCATTCTTTTTCATCATCATTTTCAGCAGCAACAGGCAGCTGCTTTCAGAGAAGAAGCTCTTAAAAGTCACTGTTCACTACCTGCTCAGTACCAAACAGCAAACAGACACAGTGAGCTGTAGACTAGCTGGTGAACATAGTGGAGCATTTATCAGCCAGATAGATGGATAGAAAGAGCCAAATATTTCTCTCAGGAGTTGGTAGAGAGCAAAAACAGAGCTAAAAGAGAGTAAAAATTGGACTTACATTCACCAGGTGGACAGAAACACGACTCCAAATGAATGATAATGTTGCTCCATAACTGCTGGATGTGAAAATAAGCAACTGTTTACTAACAAGTTCAACATATCAACTTAGAAGGTGATCATATGTCAACATAGTGTTCACAACTTGTTTCTGTTGTGGCCAAAAAATCTGTTAATTCAAGTTTAAGTCATCTACCAAGCCAGAATCACAAACACTTGCTGGATCAGACAGTCAAAGTAAGTTACTTGCAGATCTGCAATTTTTCCTAAATTCAGTCTAAGCTAGGAAAACATGCCCTGGACTTGTCTCTGTACTAGACACACAGGCATGAAACTAAGACAACAAGAGAATTTCATGAAAGGTTGAACTGTTCCTTTTAATGACAAATAAACCAAAAAGTAGATTACCCAAAATGGGTACATTTTTGGGCAATTCGTAAAAAGTTTTTCAGTATTAGTAAAAGATGTAAGTTGGCTCAGTTTCGTGTCAGCTTTGTTTAGAATCACTGGCAAATTCAAAAGACTTTTTGTTGTAATATTTATATCAGCATTTACTTTAAGGCTTCACCATGTCATATGTGAAATGCAGCGTCAGGCACGAAGTTGTAGATCATTCCTCTAAGCCTGTCTGTCATAACAAACACTGACCTCAGCTCCTTTGTCCTCTTCTGTTACAGCCACAGTAGCAGACCCAGGCACAGCGAGCTGATGTCCAACCCAGCCTTTTCCTACTACCCGAACGATAAGATGCTTCACTTCTATCTCTGGACATCACCGCCGGGTGTGATGAAGATAATGTCTATTATCATCATCATCATGTGTGTGGCTGTGTTTGCCTGCGTGGCCTCCACACTGGCCTGGGACTATGATATGAGCCTCATGGGTCTGGGAGGTGGAGTAGGTGGTGGCTTGATGCCAGGTTATGGTGGTTCATACGGCGGCTCATACGGTGGCTCCTATGGCGGCAGTTATGGCGGCTCATATGGAGGTGGTATTGGCAGTGGTTCCTATGGTGGCTACGGCAATGGATACAACAAAATGGATCCCGTAGCTGGCAAAGGCTTCATCATCGCCATGGCTGCTATTACTTTCATAGCTGTGCTTGTCATTTTTGTGTTGGTTATATCAAGGCAAAAAACTGCCCGTTCATCAAAGTTCTACCTAGCAACCATCATCATCTGTGCCATCTTGGCATTTCTGATGATCATTGCCACCATTGTGTACCTGGTGGCGGTGAACCCAACAGCCCAATCCACAGGGTCCGTCTACTACAGCCAGGTCGTTCAGCTGTGTGCCCAGTACCAGAACCAGAACCAGGCCCAGGGCATCTTCCTCAACCAGTACCTCTACCATTACTGTGTGGTGGAGCCCCAAGAGGTATGATAAGCTTGTTTTTTGGCGGTGTAGTGGTGTATAGGTTGTAGTGGGGCAGGTTATGTATACTGTATATCTTCTTTTCTTACAGGAAGCCAGTGATTTGTGTATACAGATATCAAAGATAGATTATTCAGGTTTACCCATATAGTCAACAGTAATTTTCCAATGATTGCTAAAAACATCTATCCAAAAAAAAATTGCTTCAAAAAAATTAGACAGTTTAAGGGAATTGAGTTGTGCAAAGAATAGCAAACACTGCAAAAATGTTCATATTGTTAATTGTAATTTTCTGTGTTTTAAAGTCATATTTTATTTTTAAAAAATCACAAGAAAAAACAAAAATTCTGCCTATAGGATAAGAATGCTTCTCCCTTTCTGAATGCTTAATCAGCTTGTTTCCAATTCTAAATCAACTTGTTCTAGAGATACTGTATATTTTGTTGCTGCAATCAGGCCTTATTTAGTCTTTTTTGGTGACACTAATTTCTTGAAAACTCCTGAAACAAGGAAAACTGCACCAGAAACCGGAAACAAGTATCTTACAGTTTTCACAGACAAATAAGTTGGAGAACATTTCCGTCATAAGCACTAAAAAGATTGTAACGTTGAAAGATATCTACTTTACTCATTTGGACGACTGAAGCTTCATATTAGCTTCAGATAAACTTTTAAATACATTTTTGCACAGAAGGAGGACTGTGGATTTTGTCCCCCATCACTTACATTGTAAGTGCATTATGAAGGGATCTTCTAATGGTCAGTATGAACAGGAGGAATGATTACAGCAAGAAAAACATGTTTCAATGTTCATTTGGGCTCCTGACAGACTTGAAAAATTGTGAATCTGTCCTTTCAACCATATGCCATTTCATTTCATTTTGTTTGCTTGAGAGTTTTAACTATGTAATTTTGGAGAACCTACCCTTTAACCTAGTCCTGTGTGGAGGTAGCGGAGCAATCCTATGCTCTGTTGACTCAGACGCACTATTGAGTTTGAGTCCTGTGTTAGCTCCGACTTTCAGACTTACCTGTCATGTACTATCCATGTTAGTGGATGTAATTTCAGCCCACTGATGTCGAGTCCTCTGCTTCCTGCAGGCCATAGCTATTGTCCTGGGCTTCCTGGTGTTTATAGCCCTCATCATCCTGCTGGTGTTTGCAGTCAAGACTCGCTCCAGTATCAGGCGCTGGGGCCGAGACCGCATTCTCTGGGAGGAAGTGAAGGTGGTCCACGATGGTTTACGCAACAGCGTCGGAGAGTGGGTGAGTGTGTGTTTGTATGACAGCACATAAGTGACATGAGTGTTTGCTGAAGAACAAAAGGCTGGATCAACTAAATATACAGTACCTGTACTCAACAACATATGAGACTGATTAAACACATTAAGCACATCAAGTCCATTTAACAAATTGTGGACAGTGGTTTTAAACATAGTGAGCTCAATTAAACATAGTACATCCAAAAGTATATACTTTGATTGTATGTATCTTTTGTAAGTCTGCATGATAAATCTCTGGGTCAGTCAGTACAAACCCATGCTGTGCAGCATTGTTCATACACCCAGAGCTTTATTTAAAATTCTAGTTGATCATACGAAAAAGATACCAAATACAGTACGTCAGGCTGAATATTTGGGAAATGTGTACAAATTGATGCAAAAGACATCCAGAATATTTTCATTTGATGGAAAGGTGCAGCCATAAAATTCTAGAGTCTTGGGTTTGAATATTTCACTCAGTGACGTAACTTTGATGAAGAGATCAAACAATATCATGCACAATGTATGTGATACTGTCAGATAAAGTGGAATAAGAGATGATTTTAAAAACCTTAAAGCTACTTATGAGGAAATAAAAGGGAAAACATGGATGTTGAGAGGTCAATCTTTATTTCTATCCAATCCATTGTTTTTATAATGTGAAAAACGTACGGTGAAAAATTATTTTTGATCAGACAAACATTTTGTGAAGTAATATTTTACTTCACAAAATACTTTTTTTCCTGAAAAGAAGCTTGTGTAATCAGTAAAAGACTTGAGAGACTTTCATAGAGCCTTGAAATATACTTATGAATTCCCAAGGCCATATGCAACTCTTTTCTTTTTCTCAGAAAAGACAGTTATATAGGAAAATATTTTACTTCAAGGAAGTGGGCACAGGATCTACTCTGTGGCACATTCCTAAAGAAAATAAAGTAATGGCACAGTATTTGTAAGGACAGATGAGATGGTGTGTGTGTGTGTGTGTGTGTGTGTGTGTGTGTGTGTGTGTGTGTGTGTGTGTGTGTGTGTGTGTCAGGTGAGATGAAGAGCAGGAAAGGAGAGTTTCATTTGCAGTTTCTGGGTGTGGCCTGTTAAGTTACTCTTGGTTACAGCATGTTGTTCGGCAATGTCAGGATGATGTTGTCTAAAAATAAAAATGTATCTAACAACTATTAGAATGAACTACATATAGACCAAACTCTGAAATCACCTTGAGTGAATGTACCCAACAATCTCAGTACGTAAGTAAGTGCCCTTACATTTCCAGTAATGACATTGCCATGGTTTATGTTCTTAGGACAGTGACACAAATGTGTTTACCTGAAACAAAAGTGTTGACCTAGAAACTATTTCCATACAGGCATAGTTCTCATTCTAGGTGTGTGAACTTTCCCAGCAACACTTTCAGAGCTCACAGAGTTGTTATAGCTGAGGGACATTCAAGCTTCCTGTTGATGCTAGTGATGGTATCAAGGCATGCTGGGAGAAGTTGTGGAACCGGTTGGTCTTGGTGAACAGCACACACAACCAGAGTGTTTACCATATGGAGAGAACAGGTTGCTGTAGCATAAACTAGGAAGAGTATGAGAGGAACTTTAGGAAAAACTTACCAAAACCTCAGGCATACTGTAGGACAAAACATGGTGGACAAAATGGTTATTTTTGTGTTACAATGGGTGAAATCCAGAAGAACAAAAAACAAAAATCCTTTGAAAACAGTTTCTTTATCTAAGACAAATGCATGCATGGGAATGATCTTCATTTGTAAAACTGGCGGAGTGCCCCTTTAAGAACTAAAGTTTGACTTTTAATGCAGAGCCTCAGACCTCTTTCTACTGTATTTTTCTTCTGTCACACTGAAAACTTATGGAAACTGTTTGACTTTGTGTCTTGCTCCAGGTGAACAATGTGTCAGGTGACCCGGAGGTGTTTGTCAATGACTATAATGATAAAGTTGGGGGCTCCAGGGACTATCTGGACCGGCTGGACCACAACAAGCCTCTTTACCTGCCAGGGTAAGCCATGCATTTTATATAGTACAACCTCTCAAGGGTCTGTCAATGTTTTAAAGACTTTTTTGTTTAAAATGAGCCCAATGAGTCTTGTTTTTTAGGTAGGCTAACTTAGACTGAACAAAAAAAAAAACAAATGGGGCAGAGTGAACCAAGAAGTACATTTTTCATGTGAATATTAACAGCCTCAAATTAAAGAGTTACCACTTAAACCACATAGTCATTGTTTGATTATGCTAGAGAGCTATTACAACAACTTTGTAGGATATAAAGTTTAGAAAATAGCAAGTTTACTGGCATCAAAACCATATAAATCTTGACAGAAACTAGGTGAGCGGTGCAAGAAAAATCAATAATAATGCGTAATGTTCAAATAATGTGTGTAATGCCTGACAACATCAAGGAGGACAGAGAATCCACATGTAAGAGGAAACAAGACTGCTAGAACCCCATGAGGCTGTAAGAACTCATTACATGCCAGAAAACGCAATTGTTGGAACTAATGAAAAATGGTATTGTCTAACTTAGAGTTTTTAGTTACTTCAGTAGCTTCAGTTTGCGTTTTAACCCACATATACAGCACCAGTCAAGAGTTTGGAGACATTTTCCCATTCATTTGAATTAGCTATTTTGATGCATCTGTCTTTGGTTATTATGGTATTTTAACACTGCTAATGCTACACTGAGCTAGCTTTGTAATAGAAATGCCTCGCTACTTTAGGCTGTTCCTGGAAACAGAAGAGCAGTCTACATCTACACCAACTTTGTTTTTAAAGTAAAGTTTATCAGGACTAGACTTGATATATGTCCACTAAACTAGTCATACAAATTTTTAGGTTTTACAGTTTGTTGAGTTTTGTACACCCCTACTAATTAAGAGTTCATTCCTTATTGTTCAAAAGCACAGTTTGTTACATAGGTTGAATGCTCATGAGAGAAATGCTTTCACAGCTCAATATGTACCATCTCTGAATATTTCAAATAAAGTTCAAGTTGACTCAGATTAGCTCAATCTGTTTTTTAGCGGCCTAAAAATATGCAGGCAAGTTATGTTTCCTAGTGGTTGATCTCCACTGTTACTTGTTACTGTTACTAATTCACTGACAGGTATTACTACTATTGTTCCATCATAAACAACAAAGACAATAACTTTGATCAAGATAAATATATGCACATGAAAATGGGTCCACATTAGGAATAATGAATGTTCACAGTTTTATATATAGTTAAAATGTTTAAATGTATGAATTTGCAAGTTATACCTGTTTATGAAGAACAACTGAATAATTAAATGATTACGTTCAGTGGCTGACAGATCAGACTGGTTGCACTGGGCATCTTCCAAGTGTGGATATGTGTAACTGTGTGAGTGTGAACAGAGCATTCCTGGATAAAAAAAGCAACACTCTCAGCAAACCTTTGCTGTGAGAAAAGATACTCAACAGTACTGCGTATTAAACGTATTAATCAATCTATTTGCAGAGACTCAGATATCAGCAGCTCTGTGGATGGCCTGAAGCCCAGACTGAAGGATTATGACACTGGTGCAGAGTCTGGAGATGACCTGGAGGAGGAGGACTTCAGCGTGTGAGTACATGTGAGGGGATGTTATAGTCAGTGATAGTAATGATTATGAGGAGGACTTGTTCTAGTTATGATAGAGTACTCTAAATCCTAAGACCTAAATCCATCTTGTCTGTACACTATTAAATGTATATAGAAGAGAATGTTATTAGTATTGGCTAGTTGTCACATAATGAAGTTAATTTCATTCTGTTCTCTGCAGTTTCTTTCCTTCTATTGTGGATGAGCAGGAGCGTCTGAACTACAAACAGGAGTTTGACCGGGATCACCAGGAGTACAAGAGCCTGCAGGCAGAGCTGGACAGCATAAACCAGGACTTGGCTGACCTAGACAGAGAGCTGGACCAACTCCCTCAGGGCAGTCCACAGTTCCTGGTGAGTATGGTTCTTTGAAGTGAGGATGGCCAGTCCTCTCTTCTTCAGAGGACTTGTCTATGATGTGATTAAAAGTAGAATGAAAAAGATAGAGGAGAGTTACAGTCAGGAATTTCTGTTCTCTTTTTATTTAGTTAGGTGATGAGAATATTGGCCCAAATTGAACCTTCTGTCCTGGTAGATTGAGTTTTGGTTGCCTTTTAAAATTTGGCAAAGGACTAGAGACAAAAACTATCCTTCTTGAGTTGAGAAATCTTTATTTAGGACAGGGTATGAATGATGCTTTGCTCTGAATTGTCACTTCACATCAATGACCACTGTCTTTTTAATCTCAGGATACCATGGATGAATACAACAGACTGAAGAATCTCAAGAAGGTAAGGCAAATACAGAGCTATGTTTGTGTTGTTCTTTACAAAGAAATACATCAGAGTTGTTGTGAATATAATCTAATTGTTTGAATTATTGTCTTTCTTTTGTAGTCCCCAGACTACCAGATTAAGAAAAGGCGGTGTAAATATCTGCGGTCCAAACTGTCGCACATCAAGAGGAAGATCAGCGAATATGACCGCCGGCCTTGAACCTTGACCTCTTACCCCTCTCATGAAGGGCAAGAGACAAATCTGCAATTTCCCACTCCACTGTGTTTTAATTGATCACAAACCTATACAGGATTATTATAGTGAAAGCCTGTTGCTTTTATCAATCCAATCAACTGAGATGTTTTCCAGAAGAGAAGGAGTGAAGAATATTGTTTTTTTTTTTTTACTACAGTCTGATAAATTCTTCAACCTCTGTGAGTTTCATGAAGAACAATGAAGGTGTATAAAATGTATGTTATTTCCATCCTCCTGAAGTGAGAGATAAAGTTTTTAAATTTTTTAAATGTTTTTTGTCCTTGTGATTGTAAGTTCTTATTATAGACCTTTCTCATGGTGGATATTAAAAGGAAAAGCCCTGGCTAACCAGCTCTGTTCCTTGTATGTGTGCCATAACATTGGTCATTTACGGTAATGATTTTCAGTTCCCATTTCCACGTTACTCAACAGCAAATGAACAATACCTCCATACTTGTCTTTCTCTGTTTTTGTTCCACATATTTGTCATTGAAGGAAATTTAGGCCTGTTTGTTGTTTTTTTTTTAAATGATTTACACAAAGTGTATATTTTTTGTGCAATATACTCACAGGGTCATATCCGTTTGTATATGAAAGCAGGGATGTAAGCTTCCAATAAAAAGCTATTTTTCAGAGCTCGTTGTGTTTCTGTGTTTGAAAATAATAAAAGTCATGATAATGGCGCTGTTGTTATTTTAGTACGTTTGAAAACAGTAAGGGTTACTAGCATAGACTGTAAAAAGAAATTAGTACTTACGAGGGCGGAATCTTTTTTCTCTGTAGAGCATGTGTCTCTCCGGAAGAAAACTCCGTTGCACCAGCTGGCACTACGCACCGGTGTTGAAGGTACGACTGATCATTGTTTTTAAATATTAAGCTAGTAAGTTGTATTATTTAGTATAACGAGACACAAAATAGAAGTTAAGTAAGCTTTCTCACGTCACCTGAAAACCTCCAATAAATCTGGTTCACATAAGTGTTAGCTAGCTAGCTGAACGTTATCTGTATTTAAGACTTCAAGTAACTTACCGTTAGTCGCTTGTGTTTACGATATGACTTTATATAACTGCGAGGTTTAATTTGAAATGTTGAGATGTGCTATTATAGCAAAATATGCTCTAAATGTACTGCAAAAATCGCTTTAGACAGTTTGAGAGTATCGTTTATGGAGACAATTTAAAAATGCGTTGCTTAGCGTTACTTGTCTGTGGAGCCTAAACTGTAGAGCAAAGTATTTTAGATTCTTGAATCTTGAATGTGCAACTTTCCGCATATAAATGATTGGCCAAGCAGCACTTGAACTCTTTTGAACACTGAAAGAGAGTCATATCTGTTTCACCTTTTTATGCTGATGTATGTGGCAACATAACAGACTATGGATGATGTATGCGAGGTCGTTGTTGAAATGAGGAACCATTTGTACTAGTGAGTGACTCTTTGCTCGGCTGGAGTAAATGGAGGTAAAACACTGTACGCCAAAACCAGCAGACACAGGAAGTTTCTTTCCCCTCTATTTCATCCAACTCACTGTGACACTGTGCAATGGAACACTATAATACCTACTGCACCTAAAAATTATATTATTATTATTATATATATTATTATTATAATTATATTATACACAAGAAAATACAAAATGTGCAATACATTTCACTCACTTCTGTATATCTGAACAGGCTGTATATACTATACATAACCTACTACATAGTATGTATATAAAATAAGTCTATTTTTTTTTTTACCATTTAAAGCTATAATATGTAACTGTTCTACATTAAAATGTCTAAAAACAACTAGACCTATGTTATATATTTTGTTGAGTTGTGTACTTACGTTTTCCCAAATGTTTCCAACAATTTTCAAACCCAGAGAAATCCATAATTTTAATCAAGGTAACGGTCCGTTTCATTTGGTCACCTGTCAATAGCGTCATACCCCCTCTACCAAAGAGTGTACGTGCACAAGATGCATGCGTTGGGTATACACTAGGGCTGTAGTCAACCAAAGAAAATCTTGGTTGACTAAAATTGTACTTGGGGGGGAACTACAGCCCTAGTAGACACCTACAAGATAATCACCGGCTCTCTTTGTTTTGGAGAGGAGGAGACCTCTGCTGATAATTCAGCTCTAAGTGAAAACATCCTGAATGATAAACACTGAAGTAATCCTATCCTGAAGAAGCTGGTTGTTTAACAATGAAGACAACATCTCCCATGATCCCAAGCGTCATCACACTCCGTCTTTTGTTATTGTTTTGATTGAGAGACACCCCCTGGCAGAAATGACATATTGTGCGCTCAATATGTATCTCATCACTGTGTACATTTTACTTCTTTGCACCGTTTGTATCCTGTATCACATGTATATAGTCATTCCTTGTGTATATTTCTGAAGATTGTTGTGTTGTTATTCTGTGTAACTACATTAAAAGCCACTAAACCACAGTCATTTTCCTTGTATGTGTAAACATACTCGGCCAATTCAATTAAATTTTTATTTCTAACATTTTAAAAGAAAAGCAAACATATACATATCATAATCCCAGTAATCAATTTAAAAAGGCATTCCATGTTCAAAAAGGAGAAGGAAGAATTTAAAAACATAACTAAATGCTTTTTGAACATAGAAGTTCCTCTCAGGTCATGTTTACTTTCTCTCATTTGAAACAACCCTTGGGTGCTTTTAGGTACTTGTTGATTTTTTTACTCTGTGCATGATTTTTGCAGTTTTGTAGTCGACCAGATCTTTGAATTTTAGTGCATTTAATTTAATAAAGAGTAGATTTGTTGCTTCTCTGTAAGTAGTGTTATTGACGATTCTTACGGCTCTTTTTTGAAGGATGAAGATTGGAATAGTGTTTGTTTTATACGTATTTCCCCACACTTCCATACAGTAAGTTATACATGGGAGTATGAAGGAACAGTATAAGGTGTATAATGAAGCTTGATTTAGAAGATATTTGACTTTATATAGTAATGCAATTGAATTTCATAATTTAACTTTAATATAATTTATATGTGGCTTCCAGCATAATTTCTCTATTATCACTCCAACAAATTAAAATTCAGTCACTCTTTCTGCATCATTTATCATGAGTTTGTGTTATTTGAACAATTACCAAACATTATAAATTTTGTTTTGTTAGTTTATTTGGATCAATCCAATTTTTTAGCTTTTTCAATTACTTTTCCACTGTATCCAAAAGTTGTTTCACGTTGTCTCCACAACAAAGTAAATGTGTATCATCTGCAAATAGAATAGTTTTCAGTGTTTAAGACACTTCACGTATATTATTTATGTTCAAAATAAACAACAATGGTCCCAACACTGAGCCCTGGGGAACACCACAAGTAACCTTCATGATCTTTGATTTGACATTTTGTGTCTGAACGTATTGATATCTATTCTCTAGGTAGCTGGTTAGCCAGGAGAGTACTATCCCTATAATTCTATATCTTTGTAATTTTTTTAAATTAGACGTCATGGTCTACTGTGTCAAATGCTTTTTTGAGATCCAGAAATACCCCTACTGCATATTCCTTATTTTCTATTGCAGTTGATATTTGTTCTACAGATTCTATAAGTGCAAACGAAGTTGTCCTATTAACTCTAAATCCATATTTCTGTTCATACAGTACATCATGTTTTGTGATGAAGTCATGTAGTCTTGTATAGAATATTTTTTACAGTATTTTTGAGAACTGTGACCAATAAGATGATTCTGATTAATGTGACGCTGTTGTTTCCCAGATCTTTGGTTCCTGACTGAAAGTCACAATGGATGAAGAACCAGAGAGAGCCAAGCGCTGGGAAGGGGGCTATGAGAGAACATGGTAAGACTGTTGGAGAAACCGCGGAAATTTCATTCATGCACTCAGACTTTGTTGTCCTTTATGTTGGTGCACCATAGTGGATCTTAATGTATGTGCTCTCCCACAGGGAAGTGCTAAAAGAGGATGAATCCGGCTCACTCAAAGCCACAGTTGAGGAGATCCTGTTCCAGTCCAAAAGGAAAAGGTGCGTGTGTGTGTGTGTGTGTGTGTGTGTGTGTGTGTGTGTGTGTGTGTGTGTGTGTGTGTGTGTGTGTGTGTGTGTGTGTGTGTGTGTGTGTGTGTGTGTTTGTGTGTGTGTATGTGTATGTGTGTGTGTGTTTAGGTCGTCTGAAAGATACAAGGAGACAAGGAAATGATTGACCAAATTATTAATTTATGTTTTCACAGCTCCAAACACAAGACTGGAACTCTTTCTTTAGGGACTTAAGTTCTGCTATTAAGTTTGGTGCATTCAGAAAGTATTCAGACCCCTTCACTTTTTTCACACTTTGTTACGTTGCAGCCTTATTCTAAAATCATTTAAATTCATTCATGCTTCACTGTTGGGATGGTATTGGGCAGGTGATGAGCAGGGCCTGGTTCCCTCCAGACTTGATGCTTAGAATTGAGGCCAAACAGTCCAATCTTGGTTTCATCAGACCAGAGAATCTTGTTTCTCACAGTCTCAGAGTCATTTAGATGCTTTTTTGCAAACTCCAAGCAGGCTTTCCTGTGTCTTTCACTGAGGAGAGGCTTCCATCTGGCCACTCTGCCATAAAACCCAGATGGGTGGAGTTTTGCAGTGATGGTTGTCCTTCTGGAAGTTTCTCCCATATCCACACAGGATCTCTGGAGCTCAGCCAGAGTGAGCATCAGGTTCTTGGTCACCTCTCTTACCAAGGCCCTTCTCCCCCAGTTGCTCAGTTTGGCTGGGCAGCCAGCTCTAGGAAGAGTCCTGGTTGTTCCAAACTTCTTCCATTTAAGAATTATGGAGCCACTGTGCTCTTGGGAACCTTCAATGCAGCAGAAATGTTTTTGTAGCCTTCCCCAGATCTGTGCCTCAACACAATCCTGTCTCTGAGCTCTGCAAGCAGTTCTTTCAACCTCATAGCTTTGTTTTTGCTTTGATATGCATTGTCAGCTGTGAGACCTTGTATAGACAGGTGTGTTCTGTTCCAAATCATGTCTAATCAATTGAATTTACCACAGGTGGACTAATAAAGATATAGAACATCTCAAAGATGATCAAGAGAAATGGGAGTCACCTGAGTTTAATTTCAAGTGTCATAACAAAGGGTCTGAATACTTATGTAAATGTGATATTTCAGTTTTTCCTTTTTAAAAAATTAGCAAAATTTTCTAAAATTCAGTTTTTTCTTTGTCATCATGGGGTATTGAGTGCAGATTGACGAGGGGAAAAATGAATTTAAACGATTTTAGCATAAGGCTGCAACATAAAATGTGTAAAAAGTGAAGGTTTCAATACTTTCTGAATGCACTGTAAATGAGTTACAACTCACAAACTAATATCATTTCTATTTGACTTTTAAATTGTGTCGGAACAATGTTGTTCACACTCACTGGAGTGATATTTTCATTATTTGTAACTCATTAAATACAAGTTAGTGAGCAGAATATTAATTGAAGTTTAAAACAGAGAATAAGATTAATGGTTTTTATTTCTTCTTGTTCTTCTGAAAGTAACGTATTGAAGTCTGAGCCTGTAATGTGTGTGGAACCTAAAAATCAAATGGATTCTTTCACCAACAAACAACACTACAACATTAACTGGCTTTGTTTATCTCATAGGGTTGTAGAGAGCCATGGACAAGTGAGGCTGGGGATGGTGAGTTCAGTCTTCTTCCTACAGAACCTTCTACTCCATTCATTATCTGCAGGGTTCCCAAACACAACGCCTGACACCACATCAACATAGTGGCATCTCTACAGATGCTACACAACATTTCTTTGTTTGTAATGAGAAAAATGTGAGTGGGTGGATAGTACTGCTAAATATTCACTGTGTTTTGAATTTGCCCCTAGTACTGCGGTGAATTGGATTTCCAATTTAGCCTTTGTTGGAGTGACTATCAAAGCTAACAATTAGCCTCTGAAAGCACTTATGTTGTGGGATCTGTCCTACGCTATGTCCAAACAAGGAGCACAACTTCTTGCAGAGGGGAAAAAAAAACACCATTACTTCACAAGAACTTCTGCATGATGTGATACTGTGTGGCAAACAGCAGATATGAGGATAGCAGTCAACATAAAACAAGGGCTATCTTCTCATCACGTATCTATCATAAACAGAACTAATAACTAACGGATGATATTAATTACACACTACTGCTATGACCCAGTGATGCACACAGACACACATACACGCAATTACTAAATGGGACATGCATGCATCTGCAGTCTTCACTGACAGGAGATAGCAGATTCAGACTGGTGTCTTAAAGAGAACATAATCTGCACATCTCCAGGTCTATATTTATATTCTGGGGGCTCTACTGGAATATCTTTGCATGATTACATGCATGATATGATGATGCATGATACAGTTAAAAACTCCTTATTTATCTTTTAAACATATTTAGCAATAAATACTTTCATCACGCTTCTCTGCTTCTCCAGGGACTGTTGACCGATGTGTGTCTAACATAGGAAGCACAGCTGCAGCTAATAAAATGAATTAGTAGTAGTAGTAGTAGTAGTGAGTAAGCAATGACATTCACTATGCTGTCCCTCCTCTTTGATCAAAAATGTAATCATTACATGGACTTTTCATGAATATTGCAGACAAGCCCAATTGGAGGAAACAGTAACATGTACTGTACAACCTTATCAGCTGCAGCAGTGTATATATTCTACTATTACACTGTGAGGGTCTGCTAGAAGTGTCATGCAGGCAGTTCACTACCTGAGTGAAAGGACCACTTTAGGACATAAAGATGGGGATAAAGTTGTTTAGAAGGTATTATCATTACCAAATCATTCCTGATGATATTTGATGTCCTGCTCTGTAGATGCGTCATCTCTATGTGGTGATTGACTGTTCAAGAAGTATGGAAGACCAAGACTTGAAGCCGAACCGCCTCACCTCTACTCTAAAGGTAAGTTCTGTTGCAGCCTCATCACACCGTACGCCAGCAACCGTTCAGCTGTAAAACGTCATCTCCCTTCTCCTTTTATCTTCAGCTGATGGAAGCTTTTGTTGAGGAGTATTTTGACCAAAACCCCATCAGTCAGGTACGTTTCTATAATCTTGTGAACTGTATTGTAACTTTACATTTGGGCTTAGCTTTTGCCAATAATGTTACTTTTGTACTGCCAAATACATATATGAAGGATGTTTGCAGCCAAAATGCACTTCCACCATTCAAATGAATGGGAGGACTGGTGTTTTCACCACAGCGCCTGATTTGATCTGAATATGGCCTTATTTCATATCATCAACCATGTATTGCATAGTGATGCATATTATATGAATGTATGGATCTACCAGCTCACCGACAAGCTAACATACACAAAATTAGGTTTGTCTGGGTAGGATTTATTCAGTTTGAGGTGAAGGACGACAAAGAAATAGAGCAGAACTGCAATATTCTGTCATCAGCTATTTTATCTAATTGCCTAAAAGTGGTGGGCCTCCACCAAGCTGCCAGTGGCTGTTATGTCACCCAACAACACATGTTATGTGTTCTCAGGTGGGCATCATCACTACAAAGAATAAACGAGCTGAGAAACTGACTGACCTGGCAGGTAAGGAGAATAGAAACTGCTGACATCAGATGCCAAGAAAGATTTAACACTTAAAGGAATCAGCTTTAAAATGCTTTTCCCCTGTACATATGTTTTTAAAATCTTTGTATTTTTTTGTTTGTTCCCATTCCTGCTACTTGATGCCATAGGTGTCTCCATCTATGGAATATGTTTCTGTCTGTCATCTTTTGGTTCTATCATACCTTTGGTGCCTTTTTTGTATAAAGCATTGCAGTGACTATGGCTGTGGTGCCTTACTGGAACTCTCGATTTTGAGCTTCAAACTTTTCACTTATTGTTAGCTGCCTCCTGCAGTCTCCAGTCTGTGAAGTTACCCATGCATCTTTAATGTACTGTGATTTGTTGATCTTGTTTCACCACCAGGGAATCCAAAGAAGCACACTGCTGCTCTGAAGAAAGCAGTGGACACTGTGTGTGTAGGAGAGCCGTCCCTGTACAACTCTCTCAGCCTGGCCATACAGACTCTCAAGTAGGTTCTGCAGCATGTATTTTTAAGATTGTCTTCTGTGATATCACTGAATGTCACTCAGCTGTTGCCTGTCTTTGTATGAAGACACATGCCTGGACACACAAGCCGGGAGATCCTGATCATCCTCAGCAGCCTCACCACATGTGACCCAGCCAACATCTACGAGCTGATCAAGGTGAAGTCACAGGTTAAACCCTCATACAGCGGCACACTGTCATCAGTTACTAATTGTTAGCTGATTAGCAGCTCAGCTGCTAGCCATGTATGTACCATTTAATTTTAACTGAATGTAAATTTTTTAGAGGTTGTATTAAGCACAGATATGGACTAAACTAAAAGGACAGGGCTCAAAACAATAAGAGTATCTTAAATGGGACCTATTATGCTAATTTCCAGCTCTAAATTTTATGTTTGGACTCCACTAGAGTAGCTTTGCATGATTCACAGTTCAAAAGCCTTGTTTATCTTATACTGGCCCTTTATGCTGCCCCTCACTATACACTGTCTCTTTGGCTCCAATGAGCCCACTCTCTTCTGATTGGCCAGCTTTATGTATCAGAGTTCTGTAACTTTACCACCAATGCAAACCAAACATTTCCTGCTTTCCTGCGACTAAGTAACGGGAGGCTTTAATTGTGAAGAATTTACAGGAAGTGAAACGTGTTCTTCGGTGAATTAGCAGATCTTTGTCAGTGGAGCTAAAAACCAGACGAAACAAGACATGGAGATATTTGGACCTGTTTGTTCAGCGGATCAGTTATGAATAATGCAGGGAGGAAAAGTACAAGCAGAAACAGCCACAGTGATGATGATGCAATGAACTGCTAGGAGTGGAGCAGTGAAGTGTGCATGTAGCAGATGTCCATATAAAGAAATCCATCACCAGCTGATGTCAGCTCAGCCTGAAAGTAGAAAAAACTGTTGGAAACTTAACGTTCAGAGCAGTCTGCTGGTGCTTTTTGCTCACAAGGATTACTTCTACTTCTACCTCATTATTTGACATGTCAGCCATTTTTAACATCAACATCCGACACTGTGACATTATATATGCATATACATATATGCATATATATATATATATATATATATATATATATATATATATATATATATATATATATATATATATATATAAATTCCAAATTAGGGCCATAGAATTGACCTAGAAATCATTCCTCATGTACTGTGTTACTTACTACTGTCTGTATAACTGTGCTGTCCTCCACTGTCAGACCCTGAAGTCTTTGAAGGTGCGTGTGTCCGTCATCGGCCTCTCAGCAGAGGTTCGGGTGTGCACAGTGTTGACCAGAGAGACAGGCGGCTCGTACCATGTCATCCTGGATGAGAGCCACTTCAAAGAGCTGCTGATGCTGCATGTCAAACCTCCCCCTGCCAGCTCCTCATCTGAATGCTCTTTAATACGCATGGGTCAGTATACAGATGGTTTCTCATTGTAAAGACTTAGCTTCCATCTCCGAACAAACTGAAAACATAAAACACACCACTTCCCCTGACGAAAGAGCTAACAAACACCAGCAGCAAATGTAACAGAGCTTATGACACCATCATACCTGGGCCTGAGTCTTCTGCTTGTTTTAAACAATACAGGGATAGTTGGGATTCTATATGATCTCCAAGTTGCTGAGATGTGGCACAAATTATTATATATTATTATATATTATCATTATTATTATTATAATTAAAATATTGAGTTTTAGCATTAAAAGAGCCATACGTAGGGTTGGATTCCATAGCTGCAGTATTTGTTGATTTCCATTATTATGCATTTATAATAATAAAGTTTCATCACATTAAAAAAATATGACATTAGCTGCATTTTATATCATGTTTTTCAAACCTATCAAAATAGAAAATATAAGCAATACATATCCAAATCACTGTGAGAGCTCACTGTTCCTGGTTGTCATAGTAACACAATACTCAGTTTCCCAGGCGCAGTCAGAGAAAGTGATGTAAAGACTGTAAATAGAGTTGTTCTCAACACAGACTGAGACATTCAAAGCTGAGCCAAGCAAAAGAACTCAAATCAGCCGTTTGGCTCACTGCTTTATCAGGGGCTGATATCCACTGTGTTCAACTGCAGGTATTGCTGTTCGTAAACATCATATACAGTCTCTGTGTCAGCTGCCTCATCTCTCCTCGCATCAAGAGATATGATGAGTGCACAACAGCAGGTTCATGTGTCCCATTAAGATACATGACACTTCATTTCTTTTTTTGTGTTTTTGTCCTTTAACATCTAAATATTGATATATTTATGATATTTCTTGGTATTGGTACAAGGTATTGTGAAAAAAATTGTGTCCTTGTGCAACTAAAATAAAAGAAGAAATACATTTAATTTAAAAAAAATCATTTAATTATATTATTGGCTTATTTAAAGAAGAATATTTATCTGAAAATCCACATCATAAGCTAAAACTGATGAATTTCTTTTTTCATTTGATACTGATTTGAGTTCATACGTCATACATGTTCCATCAGTTTCATTACTTGGGGCGGGGGTGCTATGAAAAAACAAAGTTAAGCAGGTCGGAGCATATTATTGGATCTTCTGTCTCTGACTGACTGATTTTGTTCCTGTGTATGTTCAGGTTTTCCTCAGCACACCATCGCCTCTCTGACTGACCAGGATGCCAAGCCTTCATTCAGCATGTCGTAAGTAGAAAACAGTGTGAATTCAACTTTGTGGCCAGAAGTGTGAGCAGCCGCTTTATTTATACTCATGTAAATTCTCTCTGTAATGTTTCTGGCGTGTGTCTCAGTCATTTAGACAGCAGCAGTGCTCCAGGTCTGTCTCTGGGAGGATACTTCTGTCCACAGTGCCACGCCAAGTACACAGAGCTTCCTGTGGAGTGTAAAGTCTGTGGTATGTCTGATGGGAGGATTCAGTCTTTGTGTGCAGTCAGTGTAATGTTAGAAGAAACAGGGATGCCATAGCTTTGACTGTGTGTGTGTGTGTATGTGTCTCCAAGGTTTGACTCTGGTGTCGGCCCCTCATCTTGCCAGATCCTTCCACCACCTCTTTCCCCTCCAAGCCTTTATAGAGAGTCCTGTAGAGGAGCTCCAAGGAGACAGGTACCTCTGACACACACACACACACACACACACACACACACACACACACACACACACACACACACACAGATACTATGCCGCTGTGTATCTTAACCTGTTGTGATCTATTTACAGGTTCTGTCAAGCATGTGAAGGAGAGCTGAAGGATAAAAGTGTAAGTGTGTCATTGTCCTATCTGTCTATATCTATGGAGGACTTTCAGGTGATAGAACATAATATTAAAGGGACACTTTCCCTATTTTGCACATGGAATTCAGTTTGCTAATCAGTATGAAGACCACTGTGGCTCTGGAGGAGCTTTGTCATGTGTTATTTTGAAGTCCAGGAGTTTGAAGTGTAGGACTCATGCTAGGGACTATAAAAGTCAGGATATCTCAGCCTCCGCTGCACCAAGTCTCTCATGAGTCCCACATATGTATAGAAGTGAGATACTAAATTGCTGGTCAATTAAAAAGTATCAAGATTGTAAAAATAGTGTTAATTCATTCATTTCTACTTCACTACGTCTATTTGTCTTTATTTATGTGCTCTCTCTCCCCCTCTTTGTGTTTCTAGATATTCACCTGTCCGACATGTCACCAAGTGTTCTGTGTGGAGTGTGATCTGTTCATCCATGACTCCCTGCACTGCTGCCCCTGCTGTATTCACAGTCAGAGTGCCCTCTGACACTGAGAGGCTGTCAGACAGAGACTGAAACAAACCTTCGGACCATGTATCTGGCTTTCAGCCCGACATTCAGCCAGTAAAGGCCACCGGTCTTGTCATTGTTGTCCACTGCTGACAGGATGGATATGATGTATACAGGCTGTCTATGGACCAAAAGTGTTGATGATTTGTAAGATATTGAATAATTACAGTTGATCCATATCTTCTCAATGTGGAAGCAGCAGCTGTATTCTTGCTCAGCGCGGTGCTGAGTTGGTCTGAAGCTCCTGTCTGCTTTGAAAACTGCATCTGAGCAGCTGTAAAACAGCACACTGCTGTATTTGTCAGAAATGGTGTGTGCACATTGTTTATACACTTTTCTACTACAGTTCTTATTGTGACATGACAGTTACAATAAAACTGAAATGTATTTGTACTGGTTGAAATTCTTGAAGTAGAATTGTTCTATTGTTTAAACAGGCACTTACACATTTGCTCTCGTTTTTTACTGTCAAATCCCAAATCTTGCATTTGCTATGCTGAATTTAGAATTGGCAGCAGGACTGTAGCTGCCATCGAGAACACTGAAGTTCTGAATTTGCAGGTTTTAGCAATTTGGGGTGAGTTAACATTTTACAGTTAAAACCTCTGTGGGTATTTTATAAGCTGATTCCAGTTTTTTAGACTCACCCAATTTAAATTTGACTATTTGTAGAACAAATAAATCACTATTTTCCCACCAGCGCAGCCCTGGATCTCACTGTTTAATTCACCTAATCCTGACCTGCAAACAGAAGCTTAATTAAAGCTGCAAGCAGCGTTGAACGGGCCCTCGCGCCTCCGCTCATGTCAGACCGCGGCGCAATCGAAGGTCTTCTGTCACAGGCATGTAGATGTGTTCAGACCCGGGCTGTTTTCAGACAGTGCAAGAAGATAAACATCACTTCCTTTGCCCACTATTTTGCCTGCTGCTGGGGCTGTTTTGCTGAATTTTAGTAGGGGGCGCTAGTCAGCCAGTTTGCATCACTGATGGAATATTGTCATGTACACGTGTTCAGGCTGGGAGTCTTATCAAACATGTGAAGTTTGGTGCAGACTGGAGCATGTACAATAAATTTATAGCAACTTCCTCTGTCATGGCGAAGCATCAAATCTCAATGGAATGAGGATGAGAATTTTCTGCAGGGTGAGACATGTCTGTCTTCTCACACCTGTGTCATCAAAATGATGCAAGTTTTGGGCCCATTCACTTGAATTTCAATTAGTAAATTGAAAACTCTTGATGAGTTTGTGTGTAAAACAAATTAACTTCCTAATTTTCATCAAGTCTATTTTTAGAAAAGGAAAGACTTTTAACCCAAATGACCTGGTGAAAGTTTGATTGACATGTGTACTGTCAGGTGTGTCGAGACAATAAGTAACTGCAGCTGGACACATGGAGAGTGTGAGTGAACCCACACCTTTTAGTACATTTACTGCTTCCACATAGTTTTAGATACAGACTTCATTTGAACTTTGAACGAGTCACAAGACTTTGACCTACAAATCGTGAATTTACATGTTTTTTCTATCTTTTACTGTTTTTGAGATATCAGAGTGTGAGTTTTAAAGTCTTTTCTTGCTCCTCCTGTGATTTTATAATGAGTGTGTATTGTGGAATGTTTCACGGCACTGAGGGAGTCCCATAACGAGGAGCAGTTGGAGAGGAGTACACTTCTGGTGAAATATCCTCATAAATCCCATTACTTTGGCCAAATCTTATATTTAAAATGATATTTTAATAGGAAATTTTGTGGCAAATCCATTGATACAGGTTTGAAAGTGGTCACCGAGTGGTGAGTCACAGTGAGACAAAACCAGCTGCTACAGTCTTATCTTAAAAGAAACTAAACTGCAAAAATATGTATAAATGCTTGGACTCCATTTGCTGTATTTCAGAACATGTTTTGGTTGAAATAACTTATTGGATGTATTAATTGTTCTAAAATTGAGATGCCACTGAATAAAAACTCAACTTTGTAGGATTCTTTAATATACATTTTTCCAACCAAAAAAGAACAAAATGAATTGTGATTATTTGCCACTGGATGTTTTTCTGATATATACAGTACTTTTCTGCTACTTCTACTTCTAGTCAGAACATCTTCAAGGTTTAAAACAGTAAGAAACATCCACTGAGCTGCGATGTGTCATTTTCAGTTTTTTCCAAACATGCTTGTCAGGAACGGGAAAATAGTCTCCCAAGTACTTCAATATTTACACAGAGATTTTTTGCTGGCGTCTCACCTATTTCAACCTTTTAACAGCTTGTGAAAACATCATGGTAATAGAGTTGTTGTGTGCTGTTAGTACCTGTATTAAAGGATCTGTAAGTCCTTTTATATAGGGTTTCAAATATGTGCTTTGACTTTTGTTTGTTAGGATGTCCTTTAGTTTACATTTGGATAATGTGCCAGAACAGTAATTTATCTATATACGGCTGTAAGTTTCTTACCAGTTTTCCTGCTTTGAATGTGTTCACGTCTCTCCATAACCTGACAACAAGGCTGCTTCTATGTGTTTCTCTTTCCTCCTTAAACTTTTTTTTTCAGTCTTGAATCAGTTGTGTCTTTTTTACTTTCTCCTTGTTTTTCTTTCAACACTTTTACATTCTGCAATTCTTCCTCACTTCTGTCTCTCCTGATTCCTTTCCTCACTCTGGAAATGTAAAAAACTGAGGAACAGCAAGAGCAAGATAGAGAAGGCAGGTAAGCTGCTCATATCATTGTTAAAGAGTAACTTCGAGTAACTGCGAGTAAACCGTCTCGCAGCAGATCCATGTTCTGTACAAAAAGGAAAAATATATCTAGGAATACTATTAACTAGTGCTATAAAAGAGGCAAAATGTACTTTATTCATGAACTGTTTGTTGAGGTAAGTTTGCCTCAATGTGCATCTTCCTACATTCACACAGACCGACCGAAGGTGGCGTTCTCACTTGGTCTTACTGACGCAGGACATGTTGGACCCTTCAGTACTGACAGTACATTTAAATTCAGTAAAGTCTTCTTTAACTTTGGTCAGGCCTACAGTCTAACTACAGCTACTCACCTCTTTCTCCTACACACACAAATTAACTATTATTATATAATGAACTCATTATAATTGTCTTGTTAGATGTTTTTAATATGTATTCATTGTTACAGCTTTCACTCCATCTTCTGTAATTGCTTTCTCCTCACTATGGCTCCAGCTGCACACTTGGTTGTCTGAGGAGGAGAAATTTCTGTTTATATTGGCTTCACTCATTTTGAGCCAGGTCATTGGTACTTTGCCAACATTGAGACATGTGTGATATTGTGCTGTGCAAATACATTTCACTCAGTGACTGATAAGGTTCTGGTGGTGAAGTGAGCTTCTCTTTCATGCAGTTTTGTAAAAACCTTTTCAAAGCCTTTGCAGTTTCAAAAAAACAAGAAAATGATATGTTCTGAAAAGGCTTTGATAACTTTTTGGTCTGTTTTGAGGTGATCAGTTATATCACTCTCTATGAACATTATCTCAACCTATACAGACTATACAGGCACTGGGTAATGTGATGTTACTAAGCAACAATTCCTTCAGATTAGAGAAACCTACAGTAGCCTGACCAAAGCATTGAGAAGCAACAGCCTACTGAACTTAAGGAAGATGCAGGTATCTTCACAGCCCCAGTCAGAGGAGCCTACTACTTTGTCTGCATGGGAAAGACGGACAATGACTTGGATTGGTGCTAATCTCTATCGCAATGGCAAAAGAGTGATATGGAGTTCTAATTACAATGATGAACATGGCTATATAAGTGTTACTAATGCATTGGTTTTACAGCTGGAAAAGGGGGATGTGGTCTACATGGTTTTACCTGCAGACCATGGTATATGGGACGATACCTGGGACGATGATCGTACTATCTTCAGTGGATTTCTGCTTTTTCCTCTGTGAGACTCAGACATGAGAATGTCTTCACCCCAAAAAATGTTTTGCATAGTTTATAAAAAAGTCATACAATATATATATATGGGAAAACCAACCCATACACACAAAAAGATCAGAGACTGAAATCCCACTTATCAGCTGTTTAGTTCTGATGAGGATCTGATGATCATTCGACATCTTAAAACAGTCAGGTGTCTATATGAACACTTAAAGAGGTTTTCCTCGCTGTATGCATTCCTCCTGTTCATACTGGATATTAAAAGATCCTTCAAATGTGCTTTCACTGTAAGTGATGGGGGCCAAAAGTCATTTTGTGCAAAAATGCATTTAAAAGTTGATGTGAAGCTTATATGAGGCTTCAGCAGTCTGAGTTAGTCATATCAAGTGAATATCTGACACATTTACAGTCTTTTTAGCATCAAATTCCCTCTTTGTGTTTCCTCAGACAGTGTGTCCCTGATGAGCTGCGGTGGAAGTATAGTAACAAAAAGAGGGACTTTGGCACTAAAAAGACTGTAATATTGAAAGAGATCTGCTTGATTTGACTTATTTTGACAGCAGCTTCATTTTCGCTTCAGATACACTTTTAAATATATTTCTGTACAGAAGGAGGCTTGAGGATTTGGCCCCTATTACTTACATTATAAGTGTATTTTGAAGTGATCTTCTAATGGTCAGTATGAACAGGAACATTTTAATGTACATAAGGGCACCTGACTGTTGTTTTAAGAGAGACTTGAAAGATTGTGAACCTGTCCTTTAATGTCGTTATATTGAAGGAAAGAACATCATTCTAACTTGTTGTTTGCTTTAAACTCAGTTCACTGTTCAAGGATCTTTGGTGTTATATTTATATTTGTTATCAGACACCTGTTTCATTCTCATACAGCAGTTCTTTGACCTGTTTTACGTGTATATAAAGACAGGAACTGAGCGAGACGTGTCAGACTGCATCTTGCTGTCTAAAGAGGTGATATTTCACAATGAGGCGTCCTGCAGCTTTTCTGGCGTTGCTGCTCTGTCTGTACTGGACGAGGGCTCAGGGTGAGAGTGGAGGGCTGACAGAGAATGATGTCACTCAGAGAGATGATCAGAATGAGATCCTGAGTGTTAAAGCAACCAGCGATCAGACTAACATCTCCCCTGATATCTGGGCTGAGCTGAAGGCGCTGAGAGAAATGGTGATCCAACACAGTCTGGAGCTGAGGAAGCTGGAGCAAGAGAATACAGGTTCATTCACATAGTGATAAACACGTTGATGCAATGTTCACATATTCATCACTTTCAGGACTAATTTACTGCTTTTATTCCAGCCATACAGGCCAGACTGACAGCCAGTGAAAACAAGAATGCAGGTAGATATTTACATGATATATAATTCATTCATGTTTGTGATGTTTTTCCTGTCAAGCACAAGAGTTAAATGTAACAATATCTTTAAGATGTTTACTGAGATTAATATCTAAGATTCAAAATGAACCTTTTGGTAAAAAACTTTAAATGTATTCACAGTTTTGGAGGCCAGAATAAACACCAGTGACAACAAAGTGGAGGAGCTCGAGAGAGAGAACACAGGTAGAAAATATGACTGAATTAAAAAAAATGACATTTTAAGTTAGAAGACATGTTGTTGTTTTAAAGTCTATCAGATGTGAAGTCCATTTAGCAGGAACAAGTTTAACTTGTTGTTTAACTTATTGATGAGATTTTACATGTGGATGTTAATCTTAATTTATTTCCTCCTCTAATGCAGATCTTCTAGCCAGAGTAACAGCAACAGAAAATAAGAGCACAGGTAGGTTTAAATAGTGATCAAAGAAAAATGTGAAACTGCAGATCATAGTCCTACTTTACAATAAGAGTTTTAAATGTTTTCACAGTTTTGGAGACCAGATTGAACGCCAGTGAAAATTTGGTCAAGGAGCTCCAGAGAGAGAACAGCGGTGAGCTTAAAAAAATCAAAGTGTGAAAATGAATTTGAGTATATTATGTTAGCAATGAGAAAATATAAAGTAAGTTTCATTAATAATGTTTTGGTGGGAAAACTTTAAACATCACAGAGCACAGATAAGCTACAAAAATCCATAAAAAGCAAAAATAGCATTGTATATTTGAAATATAAATATATTTAGTGAGATCCTAATAAAAGGTTCATAATTAAACTCTTTGTGAAAAATGTTACAGTTTTGGAGGCCACAATAAACAGCAGTGAAAACCTTTTATGATAGTAACAAGAATGTGTTCACAGTTTTGGAGGCCAGATTGAACACTGCTGAAAACATGTTGGAGGAGCTCAAGAGGAAGAACACTGGTAAGCTGCCAGTTTATTAGATATACACATACAGGCATTTCAACTTCCAGTAATGTAGTTGACCTCCTTTACAATAAAAATGATGAATGTGTTCACAGTGCTGGAGGCCAGAATGAGCTCCAATGAAAACGAGGTGGAGGAGCTCAAGAGAGAGAATGCAGGTGAGCTGTTTACATCGTTATTAAAAAGTCAAAATGTCGTATTATGGAGAATGGCAGCGGTAAATCGAGGGTCATCCTCTGTGCAGCAGGTTATTAAATGAGGCAGAGGTGACATTTTGCAGCTGTTACTGATGTGAGAGGAAAATATTCTCTCTATGTGTGTCTTCCACATTCACACAGAACAACCGAAGGTGGCGTTTTCTGTCGGCCTTACTGACACAGGATATGTTGGACCCTTCAGTACTGACATGACACTTAAGTTCAGTAGAATTCTTACCAACGTCGGCCAGGCTTATGACCCAACTACAGGTACCTACACCTCTCTCACCTACTTTTTAAATTTTTTTTATTTGAATTATTACACACTCTTATAGATTTATGATCTAACTTATCTTTTTGTTTTTAAATTGCCTTTTCATACATAACTTTTATTGATCCTTAGTTGTCCAAGTGTGGAATATCTCTCTTTAAATTGCCTGTCTCGCCAGTTTTTTTTCTTTGTATTTCTTGTCTTCTTAGCAGGCTAGTTCTGGGTTGGAAGCTCTTATGAAGCTCTTTCAGATAAAGTATACTATCCTGGGATATACATGATGCCATTTCTCTTTTACATAGTTTGCACATGTTTTAATGTATTATGTAGCTATTTTTATTCTATTTGGCAGGTTTTTTACTCTAATGGGTTCTTTCTGTGAAAGCTTTGATAGTTCTCACTTGTATTTGGTTTGGTTTGTGTTTTCACTGAATTGACTCCTTGATCAGATTTCTAACAGTCTAACATACACGTACTTGGCAACAACAAACACTTATAAAGCCTGATAAAATCAATTAATGGACTGAATTCCTCCTTTGTTGCAGGTTTCTTTACAGCCCCAGTCAGAGGAACCTACTACTTCAGATTCAATGGGTTTGAAACACGGCCTTTAGCCTTAATAGGTATTAAACTGTATCACAATAACAATATAATTCATATAGCTCATGATGCAAATGATAACATTGCTTTTGTCAATGTGTCTAATGGATTTGTTCTTCAACTGGAAAAGGGAGATGTGATCTATCTGGTTCTCTGGTCAGGCTACGGTGTTTATGATGATCCCTTTAATTATACCACTTTTAGTGGATTCTTACTTTTTGCTATGTGAGATCTGCTGTAAAAACAACCACAGTTGATTGTATGAAGTCTCAAAATAACACTATTAAAAATATGAAATCTGTTGTATTTTTGTCTGGTTACATGAGCAACATATAGGATGAAAAGGTTCTCTACTAACAATATCAAACAACCTCTTCACAGTTTAAGTTACATTCTAGTGTTTTATAATAATGATACTAAACCAAACTCATCCTACAAACCTCGCCTGAAATGCACCCAAACCCAAACAGATCACACCCTCTGCTTATTTATTTTTTATTTCTTTTAATATTTTTCTTTCTTCTTCACATGCTGTCCCCTGTTACCTATCTGTGTCCTTTTATGTTTAGTAAACCAGAAGAAATATCATCTCCTGTTGCCTTTGTATTTGTTAGTATGTCCATATTGTCTATATATGTATGTACTTATCAGTGAATAAAAGAAAAACATTCTAGTGTTAATGAACATGAAGAGGATGTTATATGTAATTCAAATAATTTCACAAAGCATTTTGAAGACTCCTGTAGTAGTGACTCCATACACAACTGTTTCATGAAGGGAGAACACAGCAACCCTTTTGTGAAAAACATTACAGTTTTGGAGACCAGAATAAACACAAATAAACAAGTGAAAATGTGGTTGTGGAGCTCAAGATAGACATCATGGGTAAGCTACAAAACTATAATTAAAAAATAAAAATTGCATATAATGTTAGAAAACATGTTTTTGCAAAATGTGATGTGCAAAAGTACTTGGAAAGGAGTCAAAACATTTAACAAAAATGTAACATCTTGGGTTGTTAATCAACTATTCTATGGTGGGACAACCGTACTTCAGCTTGGATTTGTGCTTATCTTAATCACAATGACAAGAGAGTGATGCATAGTTCAGACTGCAGTGATAACATTGGCCATATCTCTATGTCTAATGCTTTAATTCTTCAATCTTAAACTGCGATCATACCACCTTTGATGGTTTTCTGCTTTTCCCTCTCTGTGAGTGCAGCTGTGAAGTACCCACAGTTAATATTACACAGTTTCAACATTACTTAAAACATATAAACATTTATAAAAACCCAAATAACTTGTCTGTGTGTTTTCTTTCTGGCGCTCAGGCCCTAATAAAGAAAGAAACAAACAAACATGAAATACAAAACTCACCCTTTGGGCTCGGGCCCTAAATATGCAAAGCCTGTAGTGAGAATTGTGAAAAGATGAGAGGCCACTGAAAATCTACAGTCCTGCCTGGACTGCACTGACTGGGACGTTTTGGGACATCAGCTGATCAGGATGAGTATGCAGATGCAGTATTGCATCCCCACAAGGACCCAGGTCAAGTACAACAACAAGCCATGGTTTACTGCAGAACTCAGCCAGGACTTCATTCGACCTATGACCTGAGTTTCTCTCAAAAATCCTAACTATGACCAGAGGAGAATGTATACTGTGATTTTTAGTAGTTAGGGTTAGGGTTTTCTCCTTTAGAAATAAATCGACATTGAAGGAGTTATTTAACCGCCACTAGATGGCAGTAACGTAACGACGTGACACCTGAAGAAGAAGAAGAGGCTGGCGGGAAGGTGCCAGGACATCAAACACAACAGAAGTCTAGAGGATTGTTCAATTGTCGCAATGTCCCGCATCCTGAACGGTATCGTGGCAGTGTGTCCTGACCTGGGCATCGGCAAGAGTGGAAACCTGCCCTGGCATCCAGTCAGACTCAGGTAAGTCCTGTTTACAGACGGTTTGATTCATTGAGTTCATGTGGAAACTATAAAAAGCATGAATGCGAGGTTCAGCAGCGGAGCACAGTGTTATAGTATATAAGTATAGTACCAGAAGTATATAAGTATAGTACCAGAGGCTCAAAATGATCGTACCCGAGTTATAACGAAGGGAACAAATAGGCATAAGTGTGTAATTTCAGAAAACACGTGCTGCGTTCCACTTTGAAGATTCGTGGTCACAAATGCGACTCAAAAAACATTTCGAATTTACTAATGTAAAATATCTTATCAAAGGAGACATATCGGAGAAAAATCAGGCATGTTCGAAACTATTTAGACTGTGTGATGTTTACTACATGTTTCTCAAGACATCTAGGCTACTGTCCAATTGCATCTTTCCTCTGCACTGTAAGATTTTAATTTCCCACTGCACTGGAAGGCAGCATTAGTATTAGTACAGGTTGCCCTGCACAAATAGAAATAGTCACAAAATGGTCAAATTATCGAACATAACGGGACTTTTGGCGTTATTGACCGTACATCGTCCAGAGGGCAAATTATTACACAAATACGGTATTTATCGTACATTTGGCAACGCTGGTGGAGCACTGCTAATCTATCAGTTTTGTCTTCAATTGATGTAAGTTAATATGTTCTTCTTTTATAGTAACGAATTCAAACATTTCCGAAAGATGACAGCGACGTCATCTGTGGAAGGTAACGTATGTCTGTTAAAGTCAAACAGTCAAAGTTTGATTTGTCTCTCACAGATGAACATGTTTGGTAACGTTATTATATTCCAATGGTTGTACTAAGAACATGATACCATGAAGTGAGCTGAGAAATAAGAATATGCACTATAATGGAAAAGTTGTAGACCATGACGTCAGCAGGAATAAGCAAGTGTCATCAGTACAAAGCAGATAGAAGTTACAGCAAGGGACGTGTGGTTATAAAAGGTTAACTATTGCCATGACAACAAAAGTTGTAAGAAACTGACTTTGGACTTATGAAAAGTGTGACTGAAGAAAAACATCCCACCATTTGCAACAGTGGAGTTTGTATTTGTCCACATTCAAAATTCAATTATTAAATTGACTATGTTTGTTTTTATATGAGAATATCATTCAAATTAAATTTGGAATTTTATTAAATTCAGCTTTGTATGTCAAACAAAAACCTTTTAGTACAGCATGAAACAAAAAGCTTTAGCGTAACAAAAAGCTTGAAGAATCAGTTCCACTGACTGGATGAATACTTGTCACTATTTTACAGTGTGTCTCCTTCACTTTTGGAGCTACTGGGCAGGATGGATCAGAAAATGTTTTACCTCGCATATCAGCTTCTATATTAGCGAGAGAGTACTACATAAGTAAGAACATAGTATACATGCTGTTTGAAAGATGACTCTAGTATTGTATTTTTGGTCATTCAGTCCTCTTCCATTTCTTGTAAGTGGAGATAACTGAGGTTTTACATTTGTTGTCAGAGTTGAGGTTTATTCAGCATTAACTGGATCATGAGTTTAGTTTTGAGGCGCTGATAATGAAACGTTGATATTCACTCACACATTTTTCAGATCAGATTCAGGCTCAAACATGTTGGGATGAATTTAAGAAATTAATATTTGGAGTAAAGAAGAAAACACTGTTTGTTTACATTTACAGGAAAAGATTCCAACTGTCTCAATATTTAAAGTTCAGACTTCCATATCCTTAGTATGTTCATGGTTGTATGTCAGCTGGTGTGTGTTAGGTGTTGATCTGCTCTTACTGTCCTACAGGAAAGCAGAATGTGGTCATCATGGGCAGGAAGACGTGGTTTTCCATCCCAGAGAAGAACAGACCTTTGAATAACAGGATCAACATCGTCCTCAGCAGGGAGCTCAAGTATGTCACCAACCAGTTAATGCCAGTGTTTCCCATACATAAGTTCTACTTGTGTGGCCCGCCCAGGTAGATGAAATCTGAATACAGTTGTTTGGTTTTTTTTTCAATGGAGATGCACAATTGTCATTTCATAATGCATATAGTCCAGCGGACCCAGTATAAATATCACAACACTGTAGCCTCAGTTTGTGCCTCTGATGATAGACAACAAAAGCTACAGCTACATACTGACACTCCGTCACAGACACACACACACCTCTCGTAGCAGAGCCGCTAGCTCAACGACAATGCAGCTACCAAACTTTTACAAAGGATAGAATGTGCTTCTAGTGACTGTCAAAGCTCCAGCAGATCAAATACTCTGCAAAAGAGTATTTCCTGCTGGTCATCAAATCTACTGTAGCTGACTAATTCACAGCTTCACCACTTTCTTTTTTTTGTCATTCTCTGACACCCAAGACATTTCAACTTCAAGTGCTGAGTGTAGAGGTTAATCCTGTGTTCATTTTTAAAAGTTGTTAACTGTAATTCATTAGTTACATTCTTAGTCGATAGCATTCACATCTGATAAGAAACGGAGCATGCAAGAGATGTAGTAAAAAGAATAGAGCGCTGTAGATAATGTAGCTGAATGAGACACTTTCACCCCAGCATCCTCTGATGATACTTACAAACAGGCTGTTTTATTGGTGGACAATCAAATGCATGTCTACTGTTTTGGCATCATGTTGATCATCACCGTTACCATTGGTAACTGATGAGGCATTGAAAGAGACTGCTCCCATCCCTTATGTTAGAAATGGTATAGACCAAAAAGTCTCTCTGCATCTTTGAATAGATCTTTTCAAAAAGATTGCAAGAATTTAGGCATGAACATACAGTACATGGTATTTTTGACATTTTAAAGCTGCACTAATGGATATTTTTATAATAATGTGTGTAATGTGTCACTCATAGTGACAAACCCGTAGAGGATTATCTTTTTTAGCTTTTTAGCTCCTTTCAGCTCATTGTCATGGTTATTTGGCTCATAAATATACAGTTTCGGTTCAGTGCACTCATCACCAATGACTTTTCAGTAAGAAAGCTCTAATAAACCTACTATACACTACCTGCTCAGCACCAAATAGCAGACACACACAGTCAGAGACTAACAGGTGCACCTAGTGGAGCATTTAGCAGCTAAAGAGCCAGATATTTTTCTCAGAAGTTGTTGGAGACACAAAAAAAAAGTTGTTGTTTTTTTTAAAAAGGTGGAAGGGTACCAATATTTTCAGCCGAGAGAGATAGAGAGATATATAGATGATACCTGTGTTTGTCAGTCTCTCTTTAATCTGCTGAAACATTTCAAGGAGCACAATTTCAATGAGGCTACATAACCTCCAGGTGAGTCGGCTACACTAGTGCTACATTTAGACTTCATTGTTTACATTGTTGACAACTCCACAATCAAACATTTGATTTAAACAGCAAATAGAGGTAATTGTGGATTTGAAATGATCTCAACATCTGTTGAGTCAATCACATTTCTATAAAACCATGGAGTGCTATACCTCCATTTGTTGGGAAGGAGGACTTTCCAGTCAACTTAATCTTACAAGTGAGCAGAAATATCTGAAAGCATGACAGCTGAAATACAAAAATACCTGCGTTTTGCCGAATAGGGAAGCTTCAAAAAAGTTCACATTGTGTTGCTTTGAACTTACATTTATGTGTTAATGTAAGCTGTGGTTGCTCTGTGAGAGGGCTGGACACCCACACGGCAGACATCAAAGCTACTATAAGTCTTCAAATCTTAATAATGGAGCAAAAATTTCCAAAATGACCACCAGCACACTTATTAGAGACCCGAGATTCAGCGATTAAGACCATAATGACTGGTTTGAAAAATGTATTGACTTAGTATTTCATGAGAGAAATCAACGCTTTTTGAATGGGAGTCTATTGGAGTCAGCACCTAGCAACTGTCAGTGGTATTGCACTATAAGGTACTTCCACATTGGCTTCAATATGAAGCCTTGGTTGTTGCCGTTTGGCGTAAACAGGCCGACTCCATTCGGACGATCCATCAATCCCTTACACTCAGCACTTAGTCCTCTTCCCCCCTTTATATTCAAAGTATTTGTGTGGTGTCGTTCCCTCCTTTTCCTTTATTATTTTGGTATATTTCGTCATGAAATAAAGGGACAGGTTGACACATGCACTGTACTGCACTGAAAAGCCCACTGAGATAGTCTGTGTGCATACTAACTTCCACACCAGGTGCTCAAGCTGTAAAGACTGATAATTACACCTTGAGGTGGACGGGCAGTCCACGCCTTTACTTGAAGAGTTTACCAACTTTTATGTAAACAGTGTCACGGCTCTTGTCAATCAGATGTAATTGTCTTTTTAATTACATCTGATTGACTGCCCCTCCATTCAGATGATGTGTGAATGCAGCCTAAAATGTTGTGATAAAGCAAGATGTTGGTTTGTATCAGTGTTACACTGTTGTAGGAAACAGCTGATGTTGAGTGTTGGTTGTTTTCCAGAGAGCCCCCTGCAGGAGCCCACCACCTGGCTGCAGATTTCAGCTCAGCTCTCAGGCTGCTTGACACTGAGCTAGCGGACCGGGCTGACCAGGTCTGGGTTATAGGAGGCAGCTCTCTATACAAGGTACAACATAGAACACAAGTCTTGATGTATTGAGATTGACAATGGCAAATACTAACCAATAATATTCAATTTTCCTGTGAGACTGGTTGCAACTGTCAGTAATGGGTCATGAGCTGAAATAACATACTTTTGCATTCACTCACCGTTCTTCTTTTTGTAATTATGTTTGGTTCCTGTGGGCTACCCAGGAGTTGATGGAGAGCCCGGGGACTAGGAGACTCTTCGTCACACAAATCCTGAAGCAGTTTGAGTGTGACACATTCCTCCCTGAAATCAGCCTGGACAAATATCGTCTACTGCCAGAGTAAGACCAGCATGCATATTCTACTCATTGTTGTGCTCCTTATAAAGGATAATCAGGTTTATTATAACTTCAATCTTTTGTAGTTTTGGCCATCATTTCAGTTATGGTAATATTGTACCTACCAAGTAAACTGCTGAGATCTGGGAACACAGATTACATATATGATATGATATATCAGATATCAGTTTGGGTCGTAACTTTATTGTTTGCATTTGTTTTCTTTCCAAACAAGGGGAAAATAAGACCCAAGTTTTAATGAAGTAGAAGCCTTAAATCTGATTTACTTCATCATAAAGCCTCATTTTCCCTGCAGCTTTTTTGAATGCAAATACAAACATATTTAAAATTCACCAAATTTCTTTTTCAATAACATCCCTCAAGGTGTGAGACTGCCCTTAAAACCTTTTAACATTAACAAGATGGCTGGTTTCTCCTACAGGTTCCCAGGAGTGCCACAGGAACTGCAGGAGGAGAACGGTATCCAGTACAGATTCCAAGTCTACGAGAGCATCGAGCAATGATGTGAAGTAGAAAATGAAATCTTTGTGATTGTGTAAATGGGCACCAGAACAATGTAAATACAGGACTTGAAGTGATTTTTTTAAAAAACTAACTTGTACAGTGTGAAGGTGTAATAACAAGTTGTATTTTTTCTCCAGAGTTGAAATAAACACTGATTTCAGACATAAAGATGCCTACAGTATATGGGTGTCCCAGAATACAAATACGTTATTCGACAAAGCACAAATAGTGGGTTTCTTACGAATATTTGTTTCATACAAATATTTTTTAAATTATTTGTTTTCGGGAAGAAAAAAAAAGTCAAATACTAGCATGCAGGTCGGTTACATCTCTCTCAGTGTCTCTGCTCTGCTCCGCTGTTACGTCTATCAGCAGGTCTCCACGAGGGGAGTCACATCCACCTGCTGCATGACGCACATCCTGATATGAACATCACTCCTGGAGCTACTGACACTTTCTAAAATTTAAAAGCGTAATGAAAACAAAACGGTAATTTTAGCCCCCTTCCCACTTTTATTCGAATACAAATACAAATAATTTTGCTGCCTCAACAAATACAGATACAAATACAAATACTGGGCCCTCTGCAAATCCCTACTACAGTAGCAGTAATTATTTTCACTGTAATCATTCCTCCTGATTGTACTGACTATTAAAAGATCCCCTTCAAATATGCTTTCAGTCTAAGTGCTGGGGCAAAAATCAAAAAGCATTTAAAAGTTGATGTGAAGCTTATATGAGGCCTCAGCAGTCTGAGTTAGTCACATCAAGTGGATATCTGCCACATTTACAGTCTTTTTAGCATCAAATTTCCTCTTTGTGTTTCCTTGGACAATATAAACAAGTGAGACTGGTGCGAGAGTGGATTTTGCTGTTTAACCCTGTTTTGTGGAGTTTCAGTCAGCACCATCAGACCTGCAGCAAACACCGTCACTACTGCAGCTACAGTAGCTGGAAAGGTCATCCCCCATCTGTGGTTAAGTGTCAGTTTTAGCAATAATTATGTTGTTATTGGTTAACTGATCCATCCATCCATTTCCTGCCACTTATCTGGGTCCAGGTCACACTAATTGATAAATTGTATTACTAAGAATTATTATATACGTCTGGAAATTACTGCCAGAAATATGATAAAAAATGTTGTCAGGTGTATTGTCCCTACTGGTTTTCTGTCATTCTTTGAGCGGTCTGACCATGACACAGGTATTGAATTACATTCTAAATGGTATTAAAAATGTTTTTAAAAAGTCAAATTTAATTTGGTAAACACTGCAGAAACGCTGTCAGTACATCTGCCAGTTATTTGTAATGGATAAACTTCAGTACAGTTTCAACTGATGCCTATATCCAGCAGACAACATTAAGAAAGCCTTCAAAATGCAGTTCCAAGACTTTGAACTTGGTGTCAGACATTGATGTTTAGATTCCCCCACCCCAACTAAACATGAACTAAAGATGGCAATGGGCCTTCTGTTTAATGTGGACCAAAGGAACAGAACTGTGGGACTGAAACCCAGACTAAAGACATTTTAGGGATTAGCAGTCTGACTAAGTTTCTCAGCTCATCTACTGCATTCTATCAAGTTGCAAGAGATCCTAAAACCAGAACAAACCTTAGAATATATTCCAAATCCAGTAAAGCCATGATTTATACCAGTAAACATATGTAACATCTCCTGCATGTTACATTAAACACATAATTTGAGCTATGTCTAATAAAAAAATCTCGTAATATATCATTTAATTTGGTCGGTAATTTTATCTTTATTTCTTGGTTGTAAAGTGTACATATTTGTGTTCTTGTAATATTTTTACGTTATTTTTCTGTTATTTTATATTTCATATTTAATACTAGGCTACACAGTATCCAAGGTAACGATGCAGCTGTAAAGCCCATCACTGGGAGAACAAGTCAGACTGGGCTTGCATCCCCCAAGTGAGTGTGTGACTGTAAAATGAAAACCTGTAAATATTAATGTAAAGCCAATTTGAGAGAGACTATATTACTAACTGTAACTATATTGACATCCAAAGTGATGATTAATGTGTACTGATCCATCTATATCAGTAGTGTCTCTGTGTAACGTGATCCTGCTCAAGGTTAGACTGTTGGCCCTATAATATGTCAGTTAATGGTTATTGAGCTTGGCTACAGAAATGATTCATTAGTATTATAAGTTTCCTTTAATTATGATTTTATTTTTTTACTGAATAGTTTTACTGAGACCAGACTTGTATCTCCCACATCCTGAAGTGTTTCTAAGCAATCAACCACTCATTGAATCGACATCAGAGCTGTCAGTGTCTCTGCATTAGAGTCACCTAGCTAACTGTCAGCCGTTAGTCTACCATCAAAACACAACGCAGAGCCTGTTGGCTGTTACTATCAGCGATATAAAAGAGATTCAACGGGGGTGTTATAAATTGTGTAGTAGATAGTCAGAGAAGATTGACCCCCATTACACATAAATATTTCTGCATGGAGATTGAGGTGCCCAAGATTATCTACACAATCTTTGTATGCATTTAGTCAATAAAGTCATTTAAATAGTGTCTGAAAGCCTCTCCTATAAGACTACACATCCATAGTACATGAAGGGATATTTGAAATATCTGCAGTTTTTTTCAACACTTTATTCCTATATTGAATTTAGGAGAATCGTTCTGCTACAAAAAGGTTGAATATGTCAAAATATTGTCAGACTTGTAGTTGCTTAACAAATCCTCAATTAGACACCTGGCTCAGATGACCCAAGAGATGTTTGTTGTGGAAATAGTTATTATTGTCAGTATGGAAAAGGCACAGTTTTCAAAGATGTTCTTTACAAGAAAGTCCCCCAATTAACTTAATAAATGACCTATGATACCAACCATGTTATGGACTTGAATGCTCCTGCAGTTGCTTTTCAATGGGTTGATATACCGTCCATGGGTTAGACTAAAAGAAGACCACTATGCAAGTCACACTGGATACTGGTGGCTCCACATTGAAAACTACAGGCGTCAAGGCCACAGGTTTGGCCTATTACAGTGGTGATATTTATCTACACCATGTCATTTAAACCCATTATACTACATATACTTAAAACAAAGAGGTAGACTCTTATCCTCACAACATCTAAAAACATTTGTTGGCAGTCTTTTGCTCTCAACAATTGAAAGCACTTGCTTTTCTTTAAAGACTCACAGGAGCTAAATATGTCACTAAGTGCAAATTTGTTTGAAAAGAAGCAGCACTCAATGACACTATCAACAGAAATGTTAAGCACCTTCAAGCAGCAATTGTTAAAAAATGTTGAGGTCTTGTCTTGTTAATGAGACTGATGTTAAAACACTTCTTATTTGAATGAATATGGCTCTTACATTATACCTGTAAAAAAACAAACTAATCTGACACACCTGGGGCTGGTATGTACATTATGGCACTTGAAGGCAATAGAGCACATACAGAATGTGTGATGAGAAAGTCAGCAAGAGTCCACAGCTAATTGTTGCCCCCATGGCCCTCTAGTGGGTTCATCTTTCCCTGCACTTCCTGCAGAGACTGGCCAGGTGTGTGAAGGTATGAAAGTTGGCTGCTGTCACTTCCCATGTGAACAATCAAGTGCAACACCAAGAATGTCTTTGAGGCAAAGCTGTGGAGAGAGAGCATCTTTGATACATATGATATGGCATTGCCAAGTTATGAGGACATTTGGGGTAAGAGTTCAAAATATATTATATTCAATATTAAATGTGAATGTATTACTGTGTTTGTTGGCCATTAAAGTGGATGGCATGAATCTGCATTAACACAATGCCTGATAGCATTGGCATTCCTTTCTGTGAAAAGGATCATTCTCATGAATTGTAAAGTAAAGAAATCAAATTGTTTTTGTTTGAGTTACTGGCTGAAGGATTTTATAGAACTCATAATGATGTTTACATAGATAATGGCTTACATGGACCATGGACACTTATAAAGGACTATATAAATAAGAGACATTTAGTTAAGAAGTGATTTGCACTGGTAGAAGATACAAAGCCAGTACAATGAATAGGAACCCATAGACGTCCTGTCAAGAAGGATTTGTGATGCAATATATTATAATATAATATTATAAGCAAATATACAGAATTTACATCTTTTTGTCTGTAACCTGTGACATACTGTTCTTGTGTTGTGTATTTATGTTGTCTGTGTTTGGTCTTATGTTTTTTTCATAAAATGTAAAGAAAAAAAAGAAAGATTGCCTTTGAGGAGACATGAAGTGTGAAAGAATGATTCATCACACTGAGACAACATGGACTTACAGAGTAGTTGGAGAGAGATGGGGGAGATGGGGGTTCTCGCCCCGCTTTCCAATGTGGCTATTTGAAAAAGGTATGAACACTTTTGCCTTCAGATGTGGTCAGACGACGTGTCCTATGACCTCTAGTTTGTTTAAAGCATACTGATGCCTTAACCGTAGAGCTGAGTGCATCATATAATGCATCAAGTTCAACCCCTTCTCTGGAATTTCATAGGAGCATAGAAATGAGGGAAATCGCTCACTGAAGCAGATGAATCAGGTTGAGGGAAAGAATAGTTCACCAGAACAGTACATTTCATCATAATGACTCTTATTACACAGACAGACATCATCAGGTTTAGATATTCACAGAATAGACAAAGACCTCAGGGTGGACATGTCTTTTAAAAGCTTGTTCTGCGTTACCAGATTTACAAGCTAGAAAATCTAACATCTTATTTTGTCAGCCTTTCTCCATCGATTGCTGAATATGGTAATACGTCCATGAAGCAAGTGAAGCACTCTGTTGTGCAATCTTCACCAAAATAAATCCGTCTGCAGCCTTGAACTTTCCGGTGACGTCGGCAGCACTATTGTCATTCCACACATCGACAGTCTGAATACCTGAAGGTGAAAAGAAATCAGTCTTACCTCCGCAAATGCTTTACCAAAGACCACTGTCTGTACTGTGGCTCCTCACAATAGGATGAGCTGTCATTGGCTGTGTGCTTTCTGCTGCTTGACTGCCATAGGCTGGCCTTTCACTTTCATCTGACGTATATTAGTCTTCACTCCCTCCTTTCATCAGTCACTCCCCTGCATGGATGTCTGCTCTCCCTACTGGTTTCTCCTGAGTCCGTATGCTGAGAGTGACCTATCAAGTGAAGGAGCCCTGCAGTTTGAACATCTTTCACAGTCAAGAATGAAATGCGTTAAGGTAGGTTTGCAAACAGACTAATTAATGTGTAGTGTATAGTTGAGTATTACTTCCTTGTGTTTTGAAAAAAGCCAGTCATAGTTTGTTATCGCATTGTTTGTGCCATAACTTTTCTTTAAGTGGGGATATTACAATCTGTTATTTCTTATATCCTCAGCATAGTCTATCATATTTACAGTGGTTATGCTATGAAACATTACCAATGTGGATGTCTTACTGTGTTCTTTAGTGTAAACATGTAAGAGTCAGCATCCTATATAAATGATAAAGACACATATATGACATAATCATGGTCTTAAGAGCACATTCAGAATATGTTTATGGTCTCAAAGACAAGCAGCAAAAGATTTTGATTAATAGTCCTTGGAGAATTATTTCTGTGCTGTTAAGAAAAACATTTTCATCCCTATTGAATCATATTTGAACTGTGCTTCTGTGATGAATTGATACAGTGGGAGGAGAACATATTCCAGTCCTCCCTCTGACTAAATAGATTTCTTGTGTTAGACATTATAGCCTTCCACATGAGTACATCTGTAAGTAGCTCTTAACACACTCATGAATATATGCACATACATGTAAAGCAACAGTATTTGACAAAGACTGTCATAATCTGAATTACAACTTTAGAGCATGGAATGGAGAAAAAAATGCCTGGCTTTTACATGCCAAGTGATAAAATGTTAAGGAATGACATTTTCTCTGCTGCCTCTATCATTAGCTATTCTGTCTGTGCTGGTGCTGGTTGAAGGCCAGGTCTGACCCCTCAAAGAGGCACAGACGGGGGTTTGAATGTCACTCTGCAGAAAAAGGCTGCTAACTGAGGTTAAAACCTTCTGCTTGTCACACATACATTATAGCCCAAATGAACAGTTACAGCATTGTACAAACGAATAAAGGGGTACTCCAGTTTTTCAGCATTGTGCTTCCATAAAGTTGGGGACTCACAAGACCATGATTTTAATAAGAATGGTCAAAATCTGTGACTTTTAGTCCCTCATGTGGGTCAAGCTCCAATCCAGTTTGTAATGCAGGTTTTGTTTTATACTGTAAATCTTCAAGTCCTAGTCATGGGAAGTAGCTAAGTACATTTACTCAAGTACTGTATTTTCATTGAAACTGGACCAATCAATGTGAAAGGTGGTATTCACATGACAAACCCCTCATTTTACATTTGTTCATTGGGCAGACACTTCTATCCGAAGCGACATGCAAAAGCAGGAAAAACCAAGCCACAGTAGATCAAGAGGAAGCCTCAGCGCTCAGTTCTAAATTCCACCTCACATCAGTGTCACAAGATTGCAGGTGACCAGAAAACGAGAAAGGAGAAGGAGGGAGGGGGAGAAAAATGTAGTTTGTTTGAACATTATTTTTGAAAATGGCTTGGAAGTAAAATAGCTGGACTTACGAAAATATTTGGTTGATATTTGAATTCTTCTAATTATAGCTTCAGCACAAGTTATGGCTTGTGTGGTGGCCTAATGTTGGGATTAGACTACACAATATTTGGAGAGATATTGCAGGCTACACGTTGGACCCCAAACAATCATAGCTTACTGTCTTTCTCTCCTTGTGTGACAACAACAAATGTTTCTGTATGCAATCAGGGTTTTCTGAGGGAAAGTGAAGCTGGAAGTATCTATGGTTGTAGGATGGTGAAGATGAGCTCTTTTTCCTTCCCAGAAGGTAGAAAGAGGGTGAATGTGTGTGTGTGTAGCAGACGTGTGCAGAAGTCACACATGTGACATTATTATCATGTTCATTTGGTAAAATGCTCCTGACCCAAAATGAAATGAGACATCATTCCTCTTTCTCTTCTCCATGTTAACAGTTGAAGAGCACTCTGTGCTGTTATTGGCAAACGTCATGAAACATGTTGTGGAAATTGTCAAAATTGGCGAGAGAAGGCCAAGAAATTCTGACACAACTAGTCTTTTTCTTGTAGTTATCCTGTAGTCTGAGCTCCTGCAGCCCCACAGCCCCCTGTAATGCACCCACACTTAGCATCAAACAGATGTGAGGGGATGAGACAGCTATTTGATGGAATAAGTAGGTCTCTCATTGGGCAAGGATGCAGTCAAATAATGAACTGAAATAAAGGTACAGTATGTGTCGCAGTACTGAACACTGAAAAGTATATTACAACACTGTCAGTTCTTTATATAATTTGTCCTCAACTGTATTTACGTACATGCTTTACACCCCACTGACACACGCACAGACACACATACCTACGCAGTTAAAATAAGTCATCAGTCACAGTTTCAGAAACACAAGGCCACACACACAATAGGCTGCAGAAGTGAATACAGGCAGTCCAGGAGAGGATGACTAACCGATTATGTCCTTTATGTTTGAAGCTGGAAGGAGGAAGGAGCAAAAGCTGTGTCCTCTAAATGTCTGATTTCCATTGATTCACATCCTCTCTACAAACAACACAACAGCAGATGGAGTGTTTGGGTTTTTTAAATGGTGGTATTGTGTAACATTATTTACTGTGAATCCCATTTGCAGAGGCAACTATATTAAGGAGTCTTTTGAAGTTGAAGCACTAAGTAAATGTATACACATGTATGTGTCAGCCTCAGACGTCGGACAATAAATATGAGAATTCAAGGCAACATAAGGCTTCTTCCAGAGTTACAAAGATGCCAGATAGGTGCTGCTGCATCAGTCATAAGCACTCAAAATTATGTAGCATCCAAAGAGAAATGTCATGACAACATATGCCAAACAGAACTGCGATTGAAAAGTTGAACAGTTGTCACAAGTGGCCTCTCAAGTGGCCTCTCACCAACACTGACACTTATCAGAATATTGGTTTCAAGGACCATTAGTGTTTTTCTATGATTTTACTCTTTTATGAGAAATTGTGTATATTTTACATTACTGCTGACCATTCCTCAAAGCATGTCATAGATTTTGAGATCTCTTAAAATGCATTTCTCCTTCCTGCCAGGCAGATAATAGTTTGCATTATTTCAATGTGCTATGAACTGTCCCAACAACAAATCTATGCAATGAGTGAGCTCACAACATACACCTGTTGTTAAGTTTGTGTTGTTTTTCCATTAACAGGACTTACTGACCTGTAGCTGAACCTCTAGCCATTGTCCTGGGTTCTGCTTTTGTTTCCACTGTCCTCCACCCTCTTTGTAGAAAAGTTCCAGGATTTTAAGGATGGTTTGATGACTATGAAAATGATGTGAATCATATGCTGTGACTTTCACAGTCACCAGATCTCAACCCAATTGAACACATAATTTTCATACTCATTAAACCATTCAGTGATCCCTCGTGGGGCATTGTCATCCTGGAAGAGACCACTCCCATCAGGATAGAAATGTTTCATCATAGGATAAAGGTGATGACTCAGAACAACTTCGTATTGATTTACAGTGACCCTTCCCTCTAAGGGGACGAGTGGACCCAAATCATGCCAGCAAAATGTCCCCCAAAGCATAACAGAGCCACCAGATCCCCTCCCTGTAGGGGTCAAGCATTCAGACCTTTACCAATTTTTCCTTTAATTTGTTACCCGTCTGTATCTGTTTATAGAGATTAGCCGAAATGTCGTCTGGATTGTCTCAAGTTGCTCATCAGACTGCAATCAACGACCGGTGCACAGAAGAGGAAGTTTTGGCCTGGATATCTGTTATCTGTTATCAGGATATCTAGTGGCTACACAGGAACCCCCAAAATATTGGCCATTGCCCCCAGAGGTTAAATTGTCATCAGCAAGATAGCCAGTGGGTTCCAAGATTGCCTTTTCTCTACAAATTCTCAAAGATTCAGGCTATGGGAAACTCAAGTTTATGGGTTGTTAAGTCTTGGTAATGGAAAAACACCACACTTGTAATCTTGTGTACGCCATGCTAATGCTTATTAGTTAGCAATTCAACATCTCCGAATGCTTCACGCTTTATTATTATTTTATGTTTATTATTATTTTATATATATATATATATATGTGTGTGTGTGTGTGTGTGTGTGTGTGTGTGTGTGTGTGTGTGTATATATATATATATATATATATGTGTGTGTGTGTATATATATATATATATATATATATATATATATATATATATATATATATATATATATATATATATATATGTAGTACCAGTCAAAATTTTGGACCTTCCCATTCCCTTGAATGAGAAAGTGTGTCCACACCTTTGACTGGTACTGTAAATTTGGGTTTGGAGGACTCAGTAATCAGAGACCAAAAATGATGTGTGTCAAACAAACGGAGTTTGCAGTTTATCTGAAGTTCTGTGACGTACAAATGGTTGAGAACCCTCACTTTGTAGCTGCAATGGCTGCCCAGTAGATGGACTACACCTGAGAACTTAGTGTTCCTCTTTCTTTATTGCAGGCACTGGGCTGTATGCACCTTTGAACAAACAAGTGATTATCCTTCATCAAAGACACTTAAAGTGAATTAGAAGTAGCCAAGATCGTTACAATGGATGAGTCAACAGAGGTGCGAACAGATGGCAATTCTCTGCTGAAGGCTGTCTATTTGAGTCGTCTGCGTCTGACTCGGCTGCTGCTAGAGGGAGGGGCCTACATAAATGAGAGTAATGAACATGGGGAGACACCACTAATGGTGGCCTGCAAGACACACCATACAGATTCACAGAGCGTACCTAAACACAAGATGATTCGGTATGTACTATCAAAATACATGAATGCTATTGATTATTGAATGCATGAATTTATGTAAAGGGCTACTAGCTTCCACTTAAGCAATTTCCATCTTTACTTGCAATAGGTATCTTCTGGAAAATGGTGCTGATCCAAACATCCAAGACAAGACAGGGAAAACTGCTCTGATGCATGCATGCCTAGAACAGACTGGAGCTGAAATCCTGTCACTCCTGCTGAGTAGTGGCGCAGATCCAACTCTGGAGGATCATGTCGGCTTATCAGCACTGGTTTACGCAGTCAATTCAGGCAACAGGGATGTCCTCAGGGTCCTCCTGGATGCCTGTAAAGCGAAGGGTAAGGAGGTTATCATCATCACCACCAACAAACTGCCATCCGGCCACCAGATGACGAAGCAGTACCTCAATGTCCCTCCACCTCCTGATCTTGAAGAACGTTTGCATTACACCCCAACATCTTGTTGCATGTCTCCATATGAAATCCAGCTACGAACTCCTCCACAGGGGTCTTCAGCAAGTGCTTCTCCCCAACCTGGTAGTCCTCTTCTTGGCCTCAGGAATCCCCAGTGTTTAGGCTCAGGACCCGGCCTAGTCACATCTCGACCAGGTTCTCCAATTCAACACCCTAGTCCTTTACGTGTTCCTAGTGTGGATAAGCGACTTAATCTCCAGAGGCTACACTCGGAGCAATGGTCCAAAAGTCCTTCCCTGCTGCTCCAGCAGAACCAGGCCTCCTCTCTGACAGAGGAGCTGGTGGAAATCACGCCTGAGGAGGAGCTGTCCTTCAGAGTCAATGGTCTTGCCTTCCATGGAAGATCTCCAGCTGTTTCACGCCACCACAGCATTGATGTCAAAGATGCAACAGGGCTCCTGAAAGCACTTGAGAACCTGTCAGGTAATGAAAATAGGGGTGGAGGTGGAAGAAGAGGCTTTGGTAGAAAGATGTCATATGACAGTGCAGCAAGTTCACTGCATTCGGCTTCACACCCAAACTTGCATCAAGATGACAATCTTTGCTTTCCCCATGAATCCAGTCCTGCAGATGAAGATTCATCAGACTGTCTTAGACAATTAAATGTTTCCAGTCTGCAAAATGTGGTCCGTCGGCGGGACATTGGTTTTGACCACTACAGTTCAGACTCTCAGTTACCACAGTTTGGTAGCCGCAACAACAGCTCCAAGAATGGTGGTGGAGCTGGAGCAGGACCAGAAAGGCACAAACTACTCAACAGCAGATCCTCCACTCTTTCAGGCTCTAGAGAGTCCCTGGAGAGCTCTGTTCAGAGACGAGGTGCTGTCGGGCTGGAAAGAAGAGGCTCAGGGGCCCTTCTTCTGGATCATATTGCCCACACTCGGCCTGGATATCTCCCTCCTCTGAATCCCCATGCTCCTATACCAGATATTGGTGTCAGCTCTAGTGCTTCCTACCCTTTGAGTGGAAGTAGCAAAACACTGAATGGTGTTCTTACAGGGTCAAAGCCTATTCTACCATGTGCACCTATTTTCCCAAGGGACTTGAAAGCCAAGAAGATGCTGTGGAGACGCCACTCAATGCAGAGTGAGCAGATAAAACAGCTGGTCAACTTTGAAGAAATGTTTGGCCACTAGAATAAAATATTGCATGTATCAGGAGAAAATGCATGTGCCCTGTACCTACAATACAGATGTACTATGTGCGCTTTCAAGACCACATATAGCTTAGCCATTCTGAGTCTGCTTTGGTGTATCTAGACTTATCATGACAGGATTTCTTATTACTATACCACCTAGAGCGATAGTATGAGCTCAATATAATGAAACATGGAAACAACAGGAACATGTCACTCAGTGCATTAGTGTGGCCCATTGATGTTTTTTTTTATCATTTTGTTAGCAGATCAGTTCATTGTTGGTTTGACTCTGCACATGAGATTTTTTGACAAAAAGAAAAATGTAATAATAATCGCCAGCCTTATCCTTTAAGTACGGTGGCCCTGAGAGCTCAATGTACTGCAACTTAAGAAAACACATACAAATAGTCAAAACACAAGCAAATTAAGAAAACATCCTCATAAATGTGATAACACATGTGCAGTATTTAGAAAACAAACTGCAAATTCAGATAACACAACACATTATAGACAACACAACAGAAACGTGAAACTTAAAAGTGATGTAAATGTCTGGACATGCGATCACAATATTAAAATAAACCAAAAAAACCCCACTTACATTTTAGATAATTTTCCAATACCACTGACGAATAGCCAACTTCACTGATGTCATGAGTCACAAACTGTGGCCACTTAATTTGATGTTTTCTCTATTTGCATGTGTTTTCTTAAGTTTCAGTGTGTTGAGCTCTCACTGTATTTAAGTGTGAAACTTTGCATTATAATTACCTGAGAAAATAAAAATTGCAGCACTTTTTCCGAACAGCTACACGGTTTGACAGAACAATACTCAATGCAAGGACTGACTTGTTCCTGAAGTTTTCAACGACCTCTTGTTTCTTTCCTCAGCAGATGTAGCAGGTCAGTCGCCATGGAGATTGGTTAGTTGTTATCACATGGGGGTGACTTTACATGGGGGTCATGTGATGTCATGCAAAGATTGTGGTAAGTGTGACTTAATTGTGAGTTGAAGACTCTGGCTAGGTGTTCTGATAGTCCAGCCACATAAAGGAGTCCCATTGAGATGCTTCCGGTAGTTTCCCCTTGAACTACCCTTCCTCTGCCCTCCTCTTCACTAATAATGCAGATATGCTCTGTGTGGGATCTTATATGTTGCAAATAGATCAACATATAAGATCTTATATGTTGCAAATAGTGAGTAGAGTTAGTTATTGATTAATATTATTGGTCTCCCATGTACGACCACCTGTTATCACATGACCAAAATTCCATACTTAAGTCACAGGACCTTAAGTATGGAAGCTTTTCAAAGACAGCTAAACCATTTTCATGGCAATTGAACAACTCCAACCGGTGAGGAAGGACACAAGATGTGCATGAAACTTGAAGCTAGTAAGAATTTTCTTTTTTTGCCAAACTGCTCTTTCCGAGTTCAAAAATAAACATTCAAGCCCAAGTTAGATAGTTCTCAGAAAATATTTGATGAATCTATATCTTGAGGCATACCATCCATTTTACAGCAGCATTAAGAGTTTCATGCTGAATACATGGATTTCATGATTCAGAATTCATTCAACAGTCTTGTGTGTCTCTGTGCTCTCTGAAAATGAAGAAACAAGACCTTTGCTTTTCAAAGCCAGTGTGAAATTACAGAGCTTCATCTTTGAGAATGATCTTGGATCAAAGAAAGTACAATGCACAATAAAATACAGCTCAAGATACATCCACTTTCAATCTACTGGTAAAAAAGTCATTTAAAACTTGAAAAGTAGTTTTGTGTGAATTATATTTGAGCATTTTTGCAGCTCTTTAGCAGTATATTGTGTCTGCTTAATCCCAGATTAAAAAAAGAAGATACGTGTGTGTAAAGCCATAATTGTTCCTGATTTTAAGAGTTAAATTTGAAAAATGCTGCTTGTTAGCAAAAACATGTACACCATAATAATACAAGTTATTTCAACAATTTTTTATTATTTTATAAATGACCAGGTATTAAAGATGATCATATATACAGTATATCATATCTTCCATACAAAGGCATTAATCATATATCAATCATCTAAATTTTAAACACAGAATGCACTGTGTATCACTGTTGGAAAAAAACTGCAGCCAAGCATTTACAATTTTTATTCCTGCTTGCTCTCTTTGTGTTATAAAAGCTTTCCTTTTAGAAAAACCTTTTATCTAAATTGTCAATTAGTAAATCTGCATCCTTGAAACCCTAATACATTCTCAGATGCAGAAACAGAGTTGCCAGTGGCAACACTTAAATGCTACACTCAACCTTCAATGCTACCCATTAAATTTTGTGCTCTCTGCCATTTTCAATAAACCTTGTACCAAATAATTAAGTGACTTTGTTACAAGATTTATAACTTAGTTACGATATAGTGAAAGATTGAAAGGCAGGAAGTGAACACATGGTTGCTTTGGACTTTTCTTCAGAAATGTTATTTTCCAGGGAATAACAAGATCTGCTCAACAGAGGTGGAGATCACCAGAAAGCTGTCAGTCCAGAACTACAGGATGACATCAGACAGTTTAGCAGTGAGAATGTCAGTATGTGCTGATGGAAAGCCAGCATTAACAAAACTAATGAGGAATGTCCCAGCCATCTTACTTACTGACATCATGATCCTCATCACAACTAAACAGAACTTTATTTCACTTCTTCACTGAGACCCATCAGAGTGCAGACAAACTAATATTTAACCTCCAGCTGCTGGCAGAAATCTGAGTACAAACACTTTCTCCATCAGTTCCATCTGTCTGGAGAAAAAACAGCAGATGTGTTACCGTATGAAAAGACAGAATCAGTAGTGACACACATAAAAAAAGATTAGGAACATTTATTCACTTTACCATTGGGCCCTGTGTAATATACTCCTATAATATTCATGTCTGAACTTATAACATCTTCTAGGTGTAGTGATCTTACAATGAGTTTTACATACTTTATATCTTTGTATATAATTTCTAACATCAACATAACATTTTAGCCATGCTAACAGTGTGACTCTAGGTATGGAAATGTCTTAGTCATCCCACCACTTTGGTACAACTATTGGATGGATTACCATGAAACGGTTCCCAGAGGATGAACACTAACAGCTTTGGTGATCCCCTGGCTTTTACACTATTTACCATATTTGTGGTTTTCAGTGAAATAACTCCACTATGGAAAAGACGTTCATGTCCTCCTCAGGATTAATTGTGATAAATTGGGTGATCATCTGGCAACATCATCAAGTCAAATTTTATTTGATTTATACCTGCAAAACTAATGACATTCCCATCAACAATAGCTGTACTTTGTGTTTAGCACTAATTAGCAAACAAATAAACATTATCCTGAACATCAGTGATGTCATTGTGACCAATTACAGCCCCACAGAGCCACCAGTCTTATCAAAAATATTTTAAAAAAGCTACTTTAGTTTAAATTGATCATATCATAGTAATAACATAGCAGCACATTGTAGGTTCTCTTGTATGAGTGAGTTTATGACATTTTTCTCAGTAAGATATTTAAGAGACTGTGTCTCCAGTTGACAGTTTCGTCTATCAGAGATGCTACTGCAGCAGTCAAAGCTGAGTAGTGTCATCATCATCATCACACCCTCAGCTTACTGCTGGGAAATTAGAGGCTTTCATGTTTTGATGAATACACCAACACTGCTGACTTTTAACTTTATTATTTTCATATTACTCAGAGTAACATGTATATCACATGCATGCATGAGTTTGTCCTTGTTAATGCAACAGCTGGCAACAGTTTACTTCCACCTACACAGTGGTTTGTGAACAATGCAACAATGCAACAATGCCTACAATGATCCCAGTTCACATGTTGCATATGTACTAACAACCAGGAGTGAGTTCTCTTCTCACAGCTTTACTTTAGAGCTTCTATTTCATTTACAGAATTTCACAAAAAGACAGCCATGATATGACTGAAAGTGATCTTGAGCAGCAGGCTGCAGTGTATTCTGCAATGACAGACAAAGCTGTGAAGAAAAAAGACATTGTGACTTTGTCTGAAAATGATGTGAGACTGGCTGAGGACGTTATCACAGTTCTGAAACCCCTGAAAACCGTGACAACCCTTCTGTGCACCGAGTTCTCTCCATCCACGTCCATGGTCCTATGAAAATGATGATCCTGAAAACTATGATACTGTCTAATGATGCAGCAGTGCAGGATGTCAAAACAGCCACCGGGAATGACCTGGAGCAGAGATCCATAGACCCTGATCTTCAAGATAACCGACACAACAGCACAGCTTTTGATCCAAGATTCAAGTCACTGCCACTCGCCTGACAGTCTATGATGTAATCACCACAGAGATTATGAGCACTGAACAACTGGTATTATTTATCATTTTGCTGCTTACTATATTTTTGATTAATTATTTGCATACCTGGTCATTTCTTTTACTAGTGTAAGATTTTTAAATCAAATAATGTGACAACAAATATATTATTGTTGTTTATATTTCTTCAGGGCCGAGCTGCAGACACCACAGAGGCAGCCACCTCTGTAGTGACTGAGACAGTAGACTTGGAGCCTTCAACATCACCTCCACCAGAAAAGAAACCGTTCATGACCCAAGAGCCAAGCACCAAGCACCAAGTCTGTGGCTATAATGGCCGAGGAGGAGGTGAACGTGTTCAGGGCAGTGGACTGACTCCTCTGGATACTGATCCACTGGGCACTTATAGTGAGAGGCTATTTTCTGCTGCAGGTGACATTGTCACATCAAGAAGATCTGTGCTGTCTACAGAAAATGTGGACAATCTCATCTTTCTGAAAAAAAACTGAGTAAAACACAGTTCCGTATAAAAATAGAACGGTTTCTTTTGTGTGTATTTGTTTATAACTACAATACTACTTTTTTTTTTATAAGGAGCTGTTTTTGTTTTCTCTGCTGCTAAGAAGATCATTGTTCAAAGTCAAAAAAAGGTCATACTTTATGATGTTAGTTTTAATGAGTTAAAAAATATGAAAATCAAGGAAATTTCTCTGGCATTTCTACTGTTGTGCTGTATTGAAAACGTACCAAATCGTGAATTGTTGTGAACCGTTACACCCCTGGTGAGCAGTGGAAACTATTTCCCATTTTCAGCCTTAATATTAATAATGTATTTCAGTTATTGTCTTGCGATGTCTTGGTGAGCTCTGTCCTTATAAAGTCTGGCAGGTCGTAATAGATCCGACTGATGTCAAACTCTTTTCTGTAGGGCAGTAAGTCCTGTAGTGTCACGTCGTCCTTCTGGCCGGTCCACACTGTGAGAGTGTACCTGTGCACAACATGGGAGAGCATGAACATTTCATTATATGTAAGTGCAAAAGCAACAAAATAATTGTGAATAAATGAATTCATGTTTTTGAAGTTCATTGCGTGTTCAGAATAATTAAGCTGCTGCACATACTGAACCAAAATAGCAGGTAAAGATGCCCACACTAACACTTTTCTCTTGTTGTGCTGTTGTGTGCAGTAAACATTTTTATGGCAGATGTTTTAAGATGTTGACCAGGAAAAGCACTAGAGGAGGGGAAAAGGCGTAAAAAGACGTGTCCTTCGTAGACTGCAAAGGCCAAAAGTACCCCTCCAGTTGCCTAGCAACCTGGACAGCCGCAAATTGATGAAAATCAAATCATCTGGCACGCAATGAGTCTTGGGAGAGGTTGTGCTGCGAAGGATCCAGCTGTTGGATCCTCCAAATTTGGGAAAAGAAGGTTGCATTTCTCGGCTGCATTTGACTTCTAAGTGGGACGGCCGTGTTGCACTGTTGTGACGAGTTGCTACTGTGCACGCTCTTATTGGGACACCTGATGGAACAGAGCCGTCATCAATGTTATTAGTTCCACATGTGCTTTTCCTGCTCTGACAAATCAAAACGTCTGCTGTAAAAAAGGTGTTTTATTTATTTCATTAGCACTAAACACAAAGTACAGCTGAGGATGATGGGAATGTCATTAGTTTTGCAGGTATATTACTTGATGAGGTTCCATGATTGTAGGCTAATGGAAGACATGGAGGCTAAGAATCCCTCCTGACGCGGAGCAGAAACACCACAGTCAGCCATGCCATGTGTAATCAAATGAATAATGTTAGTTGTTGATTTACAGACACTAATTATCTAATGTTGATATCACTTTTCTCTTTTTAACATCATAAAATATAACTCCTGAGCCTCAGAATTTCTTGCATTTGTGTTGCTAGGCAACATCTAGCTAAATAGGGAGGGGTTGAAAATGCTCTGAGTTTTATAATTATGATGAGTTTTGAAAGTGTAAGAGGAAGAGAAGGTCACTGATTGTTTTCCAGCTCAAGAAATGACAGAAGCGTTACGTAGCGCTCTCTCTCCTCTGTCACAGACACACTGACTCACTGTCTCTCTCTCCCTCACTCTCCGATCGTCTCTCCTTCCCTCTACAGCTGTCTCTGGGACTTAGGCTACCAGCTTCCATGTGGATAATAGGTCTTCTAATCAAGTCCTCTGTCGTCCTCCTACTTTCGAATGAATTTGAATTTCCAGATTCACCCAAATATAAAACTCATTTAAAGTTAAATGTGAGTGTGTCTCGCTGAACCGCTGTTTAGAACCGGCTGTTTATCCTGTTGTGGTTGCTGGCGGTGGTTACCTCGCTCCATGTGTTTATCAGCTACAGTTTAATACTTACAATGGCAAACAAACACTATGTCATAGGTGTCCACTTACTAAAACTTCATCCATAGCTTCCAACCAATCAGAATCCAGAATTTTCAATGGCCATATAAAGCAGATTTAGCTGAGGATGGTGATAGTGTGATGCTGATGTGACTGTGTTGATGATCACCTGTCTGACTGCTGCAGCAGCCATGTGAGCTGGGAGAGCGACTGGGCCAGCAGAGCTGCACGCACCGGGAAGGTGACGGGATGTTTAAGTGTTCTACATATCTCCTCCATCTCATGCACCATATCCCAGCTGTAACCTGGAAAACACATTCAAACTGTTCAATTACAGCAACACTTCCTTCATACAGTATCTAAAGGTTTCACAAATATTTATTCCAGATGTTTAACACTATTTTCAGTGTAAAAAAAAAACACTCCATATGTGGAAAAAGCCTTTAAAACTAAACAGGACTAATTCAAAGCTGTGAAACTTTGAAATATTTTAAAAATGGCAGTAAAGAAAAGCTGTTAAATAATATTTGTAATAGAAAACCACACACAGCGCTGAATAACCAATTAGTCAATCGGCAAAAATTAAGAGCAATTTTGACAATGAATGAATTGTTTCAGTCATTTGCCAAACAGAAATGACTCTCTGGTTCCAGTTTCTCCAAGGTGAGGATTTACCAGTTTGCTGTTTTATATCTTTGAGTATCTGTGATGTTCTGATATTTTCATTAAAGATTCATTCATAAACTGATTCACTGAGCACTGTAATCACGTAATTATCATCAAATCAAATCATCTCTCAATGCACAAAAAAATAAAGAATTGTGAATGAACCCATTATAATTTGCAATAAATTCTTCTGTCAGATAAGTCTATAAAAATAATATTATCACAATAATAACCAGCCCAGCGTTTGTCCCATATACAAATGCTGGGCTGGTTATAGCAGTCATATAATTAAGCCTTCATGAGCAGATAGGAATTCAATGGCTGCATCTCAAGTCTCTTAAACTTCATCCACATTTCCCTCACTTGTCTCAGTCCTTCCCACCATGGATGCATGGAGAGACCAAAGGAAACCATGCGAGGAGAGAGGAAACAAGGACATGAAGCGTCACATGAAGCAACGTCTGTTTCTGATGGCGGCGGCAGCTGATCACAGCTGGATCAGCTGTCAGTCTGCTTTAACAGCTGTACAGATTTTTTTATGGAGTTTGTGTCGGTACACATGTGAACTGTGCTGATACTAAAGAGGCTCACAGTTATCACAGCCTGTTTAACAGACTCCTGCATTCTGTATTTATACTGTGTACTGTTTCTACAAGCAGAATGCATTTATATCATGTGTGTATTTATTGATATTTTGAATTCATTATTTAATAACCCAGAATATGATTCGGGTGTCTTGGATTGAACATTAGAAATGATCTATTGGAAATGTTTCAGGGAAAATAGAAATGATGTAACTCATATCAAACCCAACACTCACATGTGACTGAATGGAAATCACAATAAATGATAGAACGTGTTTGAATTGTGTGTCTTGCTGACAGACAGACTCTTTCTTACTTTAATTTGATCCATAATAAAAGTTAATGGGGGGAAAATAACAGGAAGAAAAGAAAAATCTTTCTAATAAATGAAGAAAGTTGTTTATGGTTCTGTTGTTGATCAAACTGGCGATTAACAGATTTTTAACTAGATGATCAATCAGAAAACATAAAATATAAAACTTGTCTTCACTCCGGTATGAAAGTGCAGTGATGTTATCTGATCAGCTGCAGCGTCCAATCAATAACTGATATCCAATAAGAGGGCATGTCAGCTGGTAAAAGACTTCCATGATGGCTGCTCTCGTGACTTGGGACGGCCTTCAAAATGGCCGACCAGAACAACCTCTGGTTCAAGTGAGGAGCAAGGAAATATCATATAAGAGACTTGGGATGTACCCGATGAGTTTCCCAACTTAGCGTCATTCTGTGTCTGTGCACAAACCAGGCAGCAGAATTCTCAAATTAAGGATGAAATTGATGAGAAAATGTAAGAGGGGGTGAATGTGCTCCTTTTGCTCATAGCGGTCATATAATTAAGCCTTCGACTACAAATTAAATTTTACAACCCATAAATGATGCAGCCCGTGTGAAAACAAAAAACACTGAGCCTCATGCAACAACCAGTGGTATGAACAGAATGTATGAACGTATGCAGAAATGCTCCCTGAAAGTCAGAAGCCAGGGTTTCAACCTGCTCTGAATGCTTCCGTGAAGTCAGATTGTTCACACTCGCCCACAAACAGCTGTCTGTTCTGTAGCCTGTGTTGCTAAAGTTGCTGCTGAGGTTGTTTCACAGGCTGTTTGCGTTGTCCACTCTCATATTTTAGCTTGAACAAGTACTGATGTATTTAAGAAGTTTAGATTTCCAAGTAAAGAAAATCTGACTACTGTGGTTTGTTTATGTAGCCTCCAGAGCCGGAGGTTTGCTAAGGGGCAGCTTTCAGAAGCTGGCCAATCAGAAGAGAGCGGGCTCACAGGAAGGAAAGGAACTAAAATGGCTGAAGTGAGGGGCTGCATAAAGGGCCAGTATAAGATAAATGAGATATTCCAGTAGAGCCCCAGAATATAAATATAGAGCTGGAAATGTGCAGAATATGTCCCCTTAAGAAAATGATGTCCCTCCCACAGCTGCCTCTGGATGTAGATTGCTAAGCAGTTAGCAGTAATGGCTGCTACAGGTGGCTAGTAGCTTCATTCAAACTCATAGACAAGAAATCAGGTTTATTTGGAGAGCTGTAGGAGGCTCACGCAGTTTCCCCGACGTTCTATAACAGAGCTGGAGAGACGAACGTTAGCATGACCCATAGAGCCACAACTGCCACATTATGGGAGATACTCCAGGTTGAAATAAACCAATCCCCTAATTGTTTTTAGCTTTTTAAAGTTTATAACATTAAATGTGAGCGTAGAGCCCTGTAAATGTTTTAAGAAAGCATGTGAAGAAAAGCCTGTACCTCACTGGACAGTTCAAATCAGTCAAACTTCTCTCAGAATGAATATTCTGACTGAGGGGTTTTCTCTGATGTAAACACAGATGTGTCTTCACCTGGGTTATCTGTACCAGCAGTCCACCCTGTAGTCCAGCCCAGCGACAGCACCGTGTGACTGGGAAGAGTCCCCACAGCAGCCAGGAAAGCCTGCGGCTCCAGAGGTGTGGCCTGTCCGCTGGGACCAGGGAGCACATCTGCATTGATCCACACAGGACAGCTGAGTTCAGCCAGCACCTCCTGCAGCAGAGCCACAGAGGGAGGCACTGCCTCCAGGCTGCATGGAGAGAACACCACAGAGTTAGCATCACACACAACCACACATCACTTAGAAGAAACATGAGCCCACCTCAAGTCTCACCTCTTGAAGTCTAGTTTTATCCCTTTGTCGTGCACCTTGACTCCTTCTAGCCACTCCTTCAGTGTGATGTCACTGTCAGTCTGAGGGGGATGCGCCATGATTGGCTCTTTGGGGTCATGACCTCTCATGATTATGTCAGCCTCCATCATATGAGTGGGACCTAAGGGTTAAAGTGGTTGGTCAACTGTCAGTGAAGAAGAACTCAGACCAGCAGCTGCTATATCAACACAAGAGTCAAACGTCTTTCAGTGCAAACATAACTGTCAACTTACAGTTTCAGACCAAATTCAAGTTTATTATGATTTTGAGTCTTATTTTCTTTGTTGTGACCAAGTTTTAATGAACACACTGTATTGTGTCCACCAAGCTCAAACAAATGCAGTCTGATCTAACAGTGCTGCAATACATCATCTCTTCAGGAAGGTTCTCATGTTCAGGACAAAATAACATAAACAGCTAACAATGTGATGTCACAGATCTGTAAATCAAACATTAGAAGTTAGATGTACTGGAGGACAATGATGATGGAGTGTATATTGTCTCCTGTTTTCACTTTTTCATGATTTCATTGTTTGTCTTTTTGTGATGCAAAGTTTTTATTTGAATTTGCCCTTATTATTATTATTATTATTATTATTTATTTTTTTTTTCTTTTTCTCTGTAAAGCACTTTGTAACTGAAATGTGCTCTATAGATACAGTTTTTTTCATCACATATGGTCCAGGTGTCCATTTTATTATGAATCCATCCCTTTAAATAGTGGAAATGTTTGTTGTATTTTGCTAATCAAAACTCATTAATTAAAACAATAAAAGAACAGAAGCTTATGATTATCATTTTGTTCCAGTCTGATTTAAACATGTTACATTTGGAAGGAACAAAAGTGTGTATTTAAATCATTAGAACTGCAGTTGCATCATCTTTATAACAATTATTAGTAAATAAAAAGATATTTCTTCTTTATGCTAATTTTGTGCATCTGAAATAGAATCAATATTACATTTGTTTTTGACAGTTTTTCAGTGAGCAGATGATTCTTTAGCAATCACATTTATTACACAAGTATTACTGTAAATCAAGAACAACAATGTTCCCAATTTGGATTGATGACATAATGTTTTATGCATAGCTTAACTACACCGTGAAGAACAATAGAGGAACTTTTTTTTTTTTTTTAATCATAATTCATTTAATATATTCTCTATACTGTCCCAGGCAACGACAGAGGTTGACTCACTTACCGGAACAGCGCTGCTCAGAGACTCCCAAACGCTATTGATTTCAAATATTTAAAAAAAATAATTTTTTTTTTGGCCTGGCGGGGGGATTATTCGATTATCCGAGAGCATATCGACCAACTAATCGACCAGTCGACCAGCAGACTACAGACCTATAGTAAACAACCGTCGAGATCTTAGGACAGAGACTATGGATTATGAGATGAGCCTATACATTTTATTTATTAATATTAATGTCAGTTAAGTTGGTTAGGGCAGCTTGGAAGTCTTCCAAAGGGATTGTATCGTCTGTTGTTTCCTGGAGGAGGGGGTGACAGGACCGTGTTAACCCACCTGTCAGCGCCTCCGTCAGGCTGCTCCTGTTGTTCACAGCGTGGGACCATCTCACCTGGGCAGCGTCCCTCTTCTGTATCTGACCCCGACTCAAGAAATACTCCAACGTCTGCTCACACATCCTGTCTGCGAACAATGATCACCAACACATCACTGTCGGCTGTTCACGAAGTGCTGAAATGTTAATGTTAGCTCACGAACAGCTGATCATAGTTCTCACACCTTACCCTTTAAAGTCCAAACGATGTAAACTGTTAGACACCCGATCACAATGAAGATAATACTGCGGACGGTAGACCTCCTCATGGACAGCTAGTTACGGCAAAACCACTTGAACAAACTACATGTTGTCACAACAGGAGTTGAGTCCGTCACTACCATTGATGTATAAAGAAAACTGCCGAGCTGCTCTTCTTCTTGGGTTTTAACGGCAGCTCGCATCCTAAATGTTGCACTACTGCCATCTTCTGGAGTTAGTCAGCTGTTAAAGCGTCCAGTATGTCAGATGTTCTGCATTAACCCTGTTCTCATTAGGAAGCTGACCAAGCACTTTCTGCTCCTGTTAGCCCTAATCTTTCCATTTCCTCCATCATGTCCTTTCTTTCTGCTACATATTTCCTACAATTAACAAGAACATGCTCTACAGTTTCTGATACCTGGCGATGATTACAAAACCAGTTGGATGCTTCCCTATAATATGAAGTGTACTGTTCAGATCACTTAGTCCTATTCTTAACCTACTCATGATTCTCTCCTCTTTTCTATTTCCTTCCCTGCTTCTCACAATACCAAAATGTCTGTAAATGTCTTCCTCTTGTCTCCCGATTCCAGTGCTGCTTCCACTCTTTATTCATTTATTTCCATACAATACCCTTTCCTTCTTATTTTGACAAAGATTTGTGTCTAGTTTTCTTTTTAACAGCTTTTTTGGCTAGTTTGTCCACTCTTTCATTCCCTAAAATGCCTGTATGCGCAGGAACCCAAATGACCATGACCTCACCTCCTTGTTTCCTTATTCTTGTGTATTTTAACATTATTTCATAAAGTGAGAATGTACAGGGCAGAGACTGAATCACTACATACTAGGACTTTTTTTTTCAACCCATTGTAAAGCCATCAAGATGGTGTATAATTCAACAGTATATATATTTAGGCAATTTAAGGTCCGTCTGCATATCTCACCTTTATTACAAGGAACTATAAGTGCAGCACCTCTGTTTCCTGTTATTGGATCCTTTGATCCATGCGTAAAAAGCTGCACATAGTCTTTATAGTTTAGTTAGTCCGTATAGTTTCAGGTTATTACCTTCCCTGAGTTTCTTTCTTGTGTAGATCATAACTTTTGTCTTTTCCGCTGAAACTTTAAACCCTCATTTCATCCCCCCACATTTCAACCTGATGAAGCCCTTCTTGAATTTTCTTAATATATCATTTATCATCAGTGAAAATAAAGTGGGACTTACAACACTCCCCTGAGGTGTTCCATTCTCTACAAAATGTTTGCTTGATAGTTCTGACCCTATTTTCACCTGGATGGATCGTTCAGAAAGTTTGAAACTCTCCCTCTGACTCCCAAAACATGTAATTTGATCGACAGCCCCTCTCTCCATAACATGTCATATGCTTTTTTCATGTCAAAAAACACTGCCGCCACTGCCTCTTTATTTACTTGAGCTTTTCTTACTTCATCCTCCAACACTGGATCCGTAGTGCCCCTTCCTCCCCTAAATCCATTTGGTATGTAGCCACCATATCTCTTTTCTCCAGGAAATACATTAACCTCTCATTGATCATCTGCTTCATCAATTTACAGACATGCAATGTCAAGACAATAGGCCTGTAGTTTGTTGGCATCCTTCCCAGGTTTCCTTATCAGAATAATTATCACCTCCTTCCAGCTCTCTGGGACTCTTCCTACTTCCCACACTTTATTAAATAACATTAACAACTTTTTCAGTGTTGAAGAATGTTTAAATGTTTCAACATGGTGTAGCATATTTCATCTTTCCCTGGTGCAATCTTCCCAATTTTAGCCAGTGCCCTACTTAATTCTCCCATGATAAATAGTACATTTCGTTCATCCTCAGTATTTTCCTTCTCCTTAGTGTCCCCAAATTTTCAGATTTGGTTTTCTTTCTGCCTCTCCTTCCCTCCAGTTTTAGATTTAATCTCAGCTGTTGCATTTATCACTCCTGCAATTTCTTCTTCTCTATGCATGCATTCTTCTCATCTTGTTCTTTTGCTGCCACTTGTGCTTTGCTGCATTGTCTCTACCCACTCTCTTTTTTCTGTCCTGCCATCTTGACTGCTGTAACACCTCCAACTCATCTCAATGCTTCACATCCCCAGTAAGCAACACTATGATTAACTCCGCATTTGCAGCACTTTGGTCCCACTCCCTCTCCCCATTTACCATACTCATGCTCCCCACCACACCTAGCGCATCTTCTCTTTCCTTCACACACTTTGGCCACATTTCTAAACTCTTGGCAATTGAAACTCTGGATAGGTTTAGGTATGTATTCTCTTACACTGTATTTTAAAAATCCAAAATATAGCTCCTTCAGAGGCACCTTTTCCTCAAACTCTACCAGGATTGTTTCAGTCTCCTTTTTCTCTACTCCCCTTGTCATTCTTCTTACTCTCTTAACCGAGCTGTTCCTCACTCTCAGGTTTTCCATTAATTCACTCATGTTAACACTGAGGGGAATTCAAAAAAATCACCCCCTTGCACCCACTGAACCTTCATTTTCCAACTCTATTAACCCTGGACACTTTAATGTTTCCAACATTTATCACTTTCTTAGTCTTCTCCACCTGCACTTCAGTACTACATCCTATTAGCAAACTTCCATCTTCTAACACCTTCACATGTTTCCTCAACTTGCCCTCTAATGATTTTCGTTAACTTAAGTGGATCAATTTTCTATACATCCCCTTCAGCCTTCAGGTCCCTCTCCTCACCTTCACTTCCTTCATTTTCCAATCTACCTAAGCTAGCTGCATCTTTTTTCTTTCTCTTACAACCACTTTTCCTCCCTGTGACCAGCTCTTCCTACTCTTTATCTCTCCTCTTATCACTGTAACTCCCTCGCTAAACTCCATGCTGTTGCTACCCTCATTTGTCTCATTCCTGGCCATCCTGCCAGAGTTTTTAAGGAACCCTGCAAGAATATTGTTCTGGACCTATACAGGCCATTGGTCGATAAACTTGCACAATATTCCTCTCAAGATTCAAACCTACAATAACCAAGTACAAGTGTCCGCAAATCCAAAGTCAAAAATGTAATGTAACAAGTCAAAACCCGATGTAAATTCTCACAACCGTCCCTGAATTCAAACCTCCCTCCACCTGCTGCTCCAATGCCACTCCACACCTCCACTACACGATCTGAGTGTCTACTGTGGATTTTATGCACATTTTTCAAAGCATATGAGTTATTACATAAAAAATTTTGGTTCATGCTCAAATTCTCTGGCATACTGCAAAACTGTACTCATTCAGTAATGTACCTGAATATGTTTGTCTGAGTTCTGTCTCTGTCTTTGGCCCTGAAAAAATATAAAAGTAGTGTTAACATTTGCTTATAAAACAGCTTCTGTATTCATTTGAAGGTTTTATAGAGAGGTACAGTGTTCCTGTCTCCCAAAGTGAGCACAGTACTGTAATTAATGCACTATCAACTGGCAATATATGTTTATCATGTTGCAGCTCAAATACATATGACATTGTTACTTTAGCCAGTTAAAACATTATTGTTGATGGCATTTCCATCGTTGACAAAAATTCAACAACACCTACATCAGAAACTCATTTATTCCAAGAGCAATAATGTCTGTTAAACATAAATGGACAGACTGAGCTCTTGATGGTAGAATATGGAACACTGTATTTACTCTCCCCTACAAATATATGTGTTGCCCAACAAAATCAAAGAACTTTTATTTAAAATCATACATAAATATTACCCTATAAATTCCATCATTTGTAAATATGTCCCTAATATAGAAGACAAATGTTCTTTTTGTAATTATGTGGTGGAAATGCTGGAACATCTGTTTATTCAGTGTGTGCATGTGACAATATTTTTGACTGATTTTCAGTTGGATCTTAAAATCTTTTGGTAGGGATATTTTACTTAAAGAACATGATTTCAACAATCCTAATTGTTGAATGAAGAATATACAATGAACAGTATGTCAGCAATGAGCAATATGTAATTAATTTGCTCATTATTTTAGCAAAATTTTACATTCATAAAATGAAATTCTTGAAGAAGTTACCATTGTATATTATATTTAAACAAAGAGATCTAAGCATATATCTTCAAAAACTGTGACATTTAAAAACCTGTAACAAAAAAAAAATTAACCAGAATGATTAATTTATGCAAACTCTTCAGTATTATGCGTGATCAGATAATTCTTTTGAATGTGTGTGTGTGTGTGTGTGTGTGTGTGTGTGTGTGTGTGCATATGTATGTTTTTTTCCTGTTTTTTTAAAAAAAAATTTTAATTTTTCTTCCTATTTTGCATCCAGCTCTTATAATACAGACCTGTACAACACACCCACTTTACTACACTGTTATAGTGTTGTAACTGTAACAGCATGCTCCAAGACACATCCCCCTGACTCCTAACCCTAACCCTAACCCTAACCCTAACCCTGCTCTTGCCTAAACCTAACCAAGTAGGTGTGTCGAGTACATATAATTTGAACTTTCTACACTGGAAAACTCTCACAAACTATTTGTCAACATTTCTTTTGATGTAAAAAACAATTTAAGTACAACAATTTAAATTTAAGTTAGGACTTTTGGAAAACATAAAAAGGCTTGTTCAATGCTAAGTCAATAGATGAATGGGGATGAATACATTTATAGTTATTGCTTGCAGAACTGTTTATTAGAATGTATTACATGTAAAGAGGGTTTAAGTTGGTTTATAACAGTGTTTATTATTAATACACATACTACTGACATGACTTTGGTATGAACATTTGCAGGTTGGTCTCTACATCAGTAAACTGTTAATAACAAACAGCTCTTTATGGATGAAATCATAATCATCAAAAAAAAAAAAAGAAAAAAACAACTTCACTTTTGTCTTTCTATTGCCTGTCAAATGTGTAAACAGAGGTGGACCAAACATAAAGGTAGCAATATAAAACATATAAATGTTTGGAGTTGGGGGTGTGCGGACCACAGAGACCTGCTCCTCGGTTTGCCTCAAAGTTTAATGATGATTTTCATGATCCTCAGAGGACAAACCTGTTTCATTCAATACTCAATGAACTGTCCTTTGGCACAACCCTCGTTCCAAAATGTCTACTTTGCAAACAATTCTTCCTCCGAAAGGAATAAACTATTTTGATTATAATGACCTCATTTCCTCTGGTGCAATATATATATTTTTTTACATCTTTAATAATGAATTTTAATAATTAATAGGAATTTAACAATAGCAAAAGTCCAAAAGTTATTTATTTTCTCCATACATGGTTTCATGAAAAAAACGGCAATACTTCATTTTTTGGCCACTTGGGGGCAGCAGGACAAGCAGGAAACACCTTCCACATCACACATAGCCATTCTCCCTATTGGTAATATCAAAATATTGATGAGTGCACCTTTATGTTTTACAATTACTTACAACCGTCATGCCAAATTCTCACCAAACAACAAGACAATTTTGTCTTTATATTATTATTATTACATTAGGGCACAATTATGGTCATGCCAAGTAAAGCAAATTTGAATTGAGAATTTGTGTGCTGTCTTCTCATCATTACTGAATGAGGTAACCAAGGGTCACAATTCCCGAAAGTCACTCTATTTCTGTCTTATTGCGTAATGCTGAGAATGTAGCAGCTTGTGCTTTAGTAAGGTATTTACAAGAGGTTTTTATCAAACTGATACGAGCTCTGCTGGCCTTTAAAAACATGGAGCAGAAGACGGAGAGATGACAAACAAGGCATCAAGACTAAAGGTAAGACTTGCACACTGGAGTTTTTCCATTTTAACCTTCTCATTGTTTAGGTCATTGCTGGTGTCAACGATCCCCCTTTAAGTTATCTGTCATCACTTATTCAGACAATATTTACCTACTGTTGCTACAATGTTACACATTGTTATGTGTATTGTTACAACTACTGCATTAATACTAATGCTGCCGCTCTATTACTACAACTAGAAGTACTTTGACTGCTGCTGCATCATTCATACTATTACTTTGGTTGATAAAGTGGTGTTAAAAATGTATTCCAGGCTGCAGTACAAGGTCTTAAAATTTTGAAAAGTATTATTAACTAATTGATATTTATCTGGGCAGTAAAAAGAGAGATTTAAGACTTCACATATTGATAAACAAATCCACTAATAAAAAGGTTCAGGCACTTGAAAGCAATTCTTGATAAAACTTGATATGTACACCTAATTTGAATGATATTTACATGTAACTGAACAATATATAAAGAGATTAGTAGGTGTTTTTTTTTTTTTTTTTTAGGTTTTTTTGTACCTCTCTTCAGTGTGTTGTGTTTCTTTTCTTTTCTTCTTTTTATTTTTATTTTTTTACTTTTTTGCTTTTTTGAGAGAAAAAGAAAGCAAACAATCACATTGCTAAAATAAAATGCTCTGGGAGGGCATCTCTGGTTGGGGACCAAGGACAAGGAGGTGGATGCTGGGGTGGATCGAGAGTGGTTCAGGTCAGGACAGCTGGGTCAGGGCAGAATGTGGGCAGAATTTTCTTTTAATTTTGTTTGCCTGTTTTGTCCCTTTTTTTAGATTCTTAATTTTTAGCTCTTTTCCCCTTCTCCCCTTCCTTGTTTTCTTTGCTCTCACCTGCTTCAGGCTATCACCAGGCCTGTAGGAGGTGGTTGGTCTGTTGGAGGTCAGATCCCCTTTAGAACAGCCCCCACTCCTATAGGAGGTGTCTGTTCAACTGGGTCCTGAGGAGCATCTTTCTATTTGGAGAGGGACTTAGCTGGGATCAGGTCCTCTGACTCCAAGCTGTCCCAGACCACTCCAGCTCCTCAAGCCCCCCAAACCAAACATACATACACTCTAAAGAGTGTATGTATGTTTGCAAGATTGTGTGTGCACATGATCCTATATGTAAATGTATATGGATGTTGTTTGTTTGAGGTCATTGTGGCATTGGCACACCGGCAACTCAAGAGATTTAAGAAGTTTTGAATACTTTTCACTGAATTGGTCAGATTGCTTTTGTTGTAGGGTAGAGTTTTGTTCCAGAGTTACCTGTTTTGTTAGAAGATTTAACCACTGTGAGATAAAAAACAGATTTCAAAATTACTAAATAAAACAATCAATGAATCTATTGCTTAAAATATGTTCATACCTCAACAAATAAACTAATGGGTAAGCTGTTTAAAAGTACAGTTTGTGCAGATTTTTGGGCCGATAATGGAGTTGTGATAGTGTTTGAATATAAAGTTAATGACTGTTGGAAAATCAAACTACACTTGAAAAAATATCCCCTTTTTACAGTAATGCACCATGTACTGCAAAATGTGTTTCTGAATTTAGCTATTTCTCTTAAGAAACTTTATAAGTGTATCAAATGTCTGTGAGATATCATAGGTTAAGTAGAACAGAACTGTGAAAGGAAAACAAATGCAGCTGTTATCAAGCTAAATTTTCACACTGGCCTTCAATGAGGGTGATGTAACATCTCCTCAAAGTCTCACTCAACAGATGGTGTGTGTAAAGATGACTGATATAAGGTCACTAAGGTCACTATGAAGGTTTGTGTTATCTTTAAGGAGACGAGCTGTTCATTTTTTTAAGTGACAGTGGGAGGTGCAACATTTACTTTCCACAGTAGCCCTCCTATTTGTAATGTTTTTCTAATTTAAACTTCATGGTTTCAATATCGGCACACCTGAAATTGCACAACCAATTCTGTTTCATAGGGTTTTAGTTACATGTTAAATACTGGCCTTTATTTAAATTTAGTAATTACATTTAGTATTGCACTTTCATAAAGTTGGGGGACACACAGGAGACAGATTAAAAATGAATGGTTAAAGCAGCAGGAAGCAGCAGAGGCTGATATATTCTGACTATTAGCGGTTAGTACGAGTAGTCAAGCTCCAATAACACTGGATCCTTCCCATAATGCACCTTGATCACAACTTTCATTAGATAGGTTTATAACAATTATTGGTATAAAAATGATCTTTTCCTTCTTTAACTGAAGCTAAACCTAAAAAAACCAGAGAATAATTATAATTTTAATTCCCCAGTAATAGTGAAGAAAAGAAAAGCAAGTCTCCATCAAAGTACATTAAAATATTATCAAATATAGCTTCCATCAGTTTATCACCACCCCTCAGTTTTTCCAATCTATGGCCAGTTGTCACTGGTTTATGCTATTAATATTTCCAATGTGCAATGATAAGGTTTAAATCATTTCATTTTTTGTTTGTGTTAAAAATAAATATTTTGTTAGTAGTAACATTTTTGTAAATCAACACTAAAACAACTTCACAAGCCTGGGTTTCACTGGGGAGTTTTATTGTTGCACAATGGTATAAATAGTGACCTCCATCTGTAAATTCACCAGCCAAACAGTATAGCAGTACAGCCTCAGAGATGGATCTTGGAGAAGTGTCAAATGTAATGAGATATAAGTGTAAAACATTATTCCTATAAAGATAGCAAGGTTAAAGGACAAAGGATGGTAAAACATGCTTTCCTGTGAAGAATAATATAACATTTTGAACATGACTTGATTCCCAATTAGATGGAAAAAGGAACTTTTTAGAGGTTTTATTTTTATTTCCTCTGCTACAGTGGTTTTAAATTCCATTGCCCACTAATCACAATACAACACTATCTATTAGTCTTTTTGTCTGAATGTATGTAATGGAATTGTTGTGTGTGTGTGTGTGTGTGTTTGTGTGTGTGTGTGTGTGTGTCTATTAATGTATCTATCTATGTTCTGAAGGTGCCTATAACGCATAATGCACTGTGGAAACAAATTTCCCCTATTGGGACAATAAATATATCCATCTCCCACATACACCGTCCTGCTGCCAGAAATACTCATTGAAGCACTAAATGTAGATTAATCCACCACTGAAAATAGTTTCCTTCTGTCTGAGTAATGTTTGTTAAAAACTACAGAGACCTGCTGTTTTAGGAAATTACTGAGACTTTTTTTTTAAACTATAACTATTTTAAACAACAAACAGGGGCTGACAGGACTGACTGACTGGGAGTGAGAGATGCTTTGCTAAAACGGTGCAAAACACAACGTTAAAGATCCTTTATGTTATTATGAGAAGTGTAAGTGAGGAAAAAGACATCACCTGCAATAGTCTTACGCTGCTGCTCACTAGCACTGACTGAGTACGAGCACGCACGTGAGCAACAGGATACTGACTGCTGCTCACTTTACGGCCACTGTTGTCACTAATTAGAAGGAATTTCTGATTCTTACATATAGAATCTTTAATGGGATTTGTTGACAGTAAGAAAATTAAGAACAACAGCAGCCTTATCCTTTAACAGTTTTACTGATATTAGCACTGTTCCTCATGGTGACCACTGGAGGGCAGTGCAAACACCGATGTCAACAGTCATCTAGCGTCAAGGCCGACACAATACTGACGTAAAACTTTCTATTAAATAATCTATTAAAATAATCAAAAGAGACAGTTGTGGATCTGTTTGGTAATATCGGACTGCTCCAGTTTGGTCACTTTATTTTGAAAGTAGGCACAGACAGTGAGAAGTGTAGAGTAACAGCAGGCTTATCCTTATGAAAACAATGTAAGTTTTCTCTTTCTTAAGATAGCGACAACATCTCTTTATAAAGATAAAGAGAAAGGAACAGAATTTTTGTCAGGATGACCAAGTGGTAGATTGGCTAAAAGGAATGATGCCCCTTCCCACTTGTGGTTTGTCTGCAAAATGTCTGTTAGATAAGGGTCAGGTAGTTTAAAAAACACTAGTAATTAGCACTAATGTGACATTAAATTTAAATCCGATCTGCCTACAATATAATGTATTGTTATTTGTTGTTTCCCCTCCATAGCCTGCTGTGAAACATGGCCTCCAGTCTTTCCCTCCTCCTGCTGGTCCTGTGTGGTTTAACTGTGGCTGAAGCTCAGCTGAAGGTGTTTAACCTGCGGGCCAGTGGTCTTCCCTCTGACATATTTGGAGTCACAGATGGCTACGTCAAGGTGTTTTGTGGCTCAGCCACTCTGGGCATGACATCCATCCGTCACAACACTGCCAACCCCTGGTGGGATGAAGAGTTTTCCAACTTCGAGGCCCAGCAGAATGACGTGCTCAGGCTCGAGGTTTATGACCACGACATGGTCTTTGATGACCTGCTGGGAGTCTGCCAGAGGCTGATCAAGCAGGGAACCCATGAGCACGATTGCGTCCTGAAGGAAGGCGGCACCCTCCATTATGCCTATACCCTTGCTTGAATACAGCCAATAAGCACTTATAGATGTATCTGACATTTGGCCTTTAACATGCAGCCTGAATCTCCCTCAGACTGGTTCTGAAGAATCTTGTATGATTTCTAAGAGACTATCTGTGAGTGTTTATTTTTTGTGTGTCCCCAATGATTCACCATTTAAGATTTGTGTACACAAATAATCACTCAAACTCACCAAGATCAAAACTGTCTGTTTTAATCAATGAACCTTATTCTGGTGCCTTTGTCCCATGGCTATTTGTCCCTGTTTCCAAAAGAAATAAACTGTGCTGCAGCAACCAAAATCTATATTGACTGCTATTGTTATTAACAATATATTAAATGATCACATTGTGGGAGTGAAACCCAGACGCTATTGTATTTGAGTTTACTACCTATCTGCTTGAGACAGCTTAATTCCTTATAAACATCTCACAAGCTTTTGCAAACAAATAGAAAAAATAAGAACAGGGTACAACAATGGGAGAATTCCAGTAAAATTAAATGTTTTGCCCTTTTGCCACACATTTCCCAATCCTTGAATGTTGGTTGTTTATACATGACATGCACACATCACTGTTAAAACTCTCAGGATAATTTTTCCCCATATAATTAAGTAAATATCAGAGAAGACTCTACACATTTTATGATTTATGCCCATATTGGACAATTCTGTACCTCATGAAGGAAGCAGTGTGCTGTTTATGTAGCAACACAGAACATATGACCCTGCAAAGGATAAGCAGGTATAGGTAATACATGGATGGATGAGTATAGAACATAAGAACTATTGTCATCAAATTGAGCACTTTGCAGAATTGTCAAATATCATTATTATGTCTGGCGACAGGTTTGGGTAAAGCTAACTGTGGACATGAGTTCTAGGTTTGCATCATTAAAGTGATACTTTCATATTTTTGACTCCATCCCAAAGCCCTGCTGCCAAAAACACTCACTAGAACACCAAATGTAGATTGAGTAATGTTTAATTTCCTAAAACAGCTGGTCATTATAGTTTTAAACAGAGTCTTATTTTTTAAAAAAAAAAAAAAAAAAGCAAATTAACATGCTGTATGCCGCTCTGTTCAGATGAACACTCGTCTACATGAGTCTACCACAGACACAGTCATCACTTTCCCCTGCTTATGTGGTCCTTACCACAGCTCCTGACAGTTTTCTGGACATTTGTCCTTGCTTCCTTGAGGGGTTGCCATATTGCTTTCTTGCTTAATGTAAGTCCTTCCCAGTAATGTGAAGCTCTTGAGAATGCACCAGTGATTAGGGGCTATACAAGTACCATCCTCAAATCAGATATTGGATCAGGTATATGGAACAAACACGGTCAAGCCAGAAGATCTCACCTTGTCACATTATGTAATGCTGAGAGTGTAGCAGGTTGTTTTGTCAGTGTGTTGTGGGAGGGTGTGATGAAGTTGATATGAGCTCTGCTGGCCTTTAAATACATATGGAACAGTGAGCAGCGTGATGAGAGACAAAGCATCACGACTACAGGTATGACTTTCATATCTTCTAATTTTGCTCAGTCTAGTTTTTGTGCTTTTATTTCTTCAAATTGACATATGTTCTTTGTCCCTGACAAAATGTATTCCCCCTTTGTAAAAAAAACAAAAACAAAAGGCTCCTCATGACCACTGATCAAGCAACTCTCTCCTTCATAAACTGCCATAATTTGCCTGCTTTGTTGCTGATATTTTGATGTTTTGTTACTGTATTGTGGTAGCAGCATGTTACACATGGTAGACACAATCATAACTTCATTAATTGCATGACAAAGACCTGTAATTATCCTTATGCAATGTTTTTTCCCCTTTTCCCTTTGAGAAGACTGTCTTGTTTTAGTTGAATTCAGAAGAAGTTGGACTGTGCACACAAACAGGCAGGGAAAAGTTTTTAATGCATTTGATCCTCATGGACATTCTATTAGAGTTATGTTAAAACGGCTTAACAAGGAACAGTGATGTAGCACAAAAATCTGACCCTTGTAGAGTTCACTTTCCCCTTTCAATACATCCACTGTCACACCTGTACACATAACCGAATCAACAAGTAAACACATGCATCTGGAGTGGTTATCGGGATAATCATTTACTATAAGAAAGTCTGCACAGTCCGAGCTCTCTGCATAAGTATTGCATGAATCTTTCATCGTAAAGTTTCACACATTTATAGAACATTTCTTTCAGTTCTTTAGGTCTTCATTTTAAGACTAACTGTCTGACTGCATTTCATCATTAAAAACTTCACTGGAATCATATTTTATTTGCAGAATTAAGATGAATTGTAGTACTCACCCAGTCTGTTGCAACATAGAAGCAGAATAATAAAACTTCAGAGATTTAGACGAGTGAAAGCGGGTTCTAGTCCTGTGTTTTTTACTGTAATACAGGAAGTTACCAAGCTTTTCTGATGCTGCCAGAGGTTTATCTGCATCAGTAATGTTGGTAAAAGATAATGTAAAACTGATCCAAACATTATAGTAAACTGATCATTTCAGAAGTTAAACATTGTACTATATTACAGTACAGTGCATTACATTACATCAACTTAAAATCCTGTCATATTGTATAGTACTAAGAACATACAATGAAACAGATTACTTCATGCTAGTGTTGCAAATCTCTTTTTAGTGCAAACTGCTGCAAATGACAGCTTGAAATGACTTTTGGCAACATGAGAGGATAGTGATGATGGACCTGTTTTTTTTAAACTGAGGCCTTTGCTGTTTAATTTATCAGCAAGATAATTGTCATATTAGCCAGTCACATGACATGCTTGTATTAATCCATTCTGAATCACTGTGTTCACAAGAATGTTGTCCACAGCTGATTTCCCTATGATTGTTTTCTTTCTTTTCTCTTTTGGCAGCCTGATGTGACTTTTTTTTAAATTACATGATATCTTCAAGTTCACCTGATGTTCTCAGCATCAGCATTACATGTTTGGAGACTAGTTTTATCCGCTCTACTGCAGGAGGGGCCCTCAGAGCCCTCAGAACAGTCTGCCGGAGTTATTGTTCAGCCAACAGTAATGGCTTAATTTTAAATTTCAAAATCTTCTTTGTCTTATTTCCTTAGTCTTTTTGTGGGCCCTCCCTGTGTTTGGGCACTGTCAAGGAAGGAATAAAAAGAATGAGAACGTTTAATAATAAATAATAAAGTATAAGTAATTCCATGTGAAGGGCACTTGAAAAAAAAAAATTATGAATAAAGATATTTTTGCCATAATTTTATCTTTCTTATGTTTGTATAGGTTTGAAAAATATTTATTGTTCTTATTCTAATCAAAACTTACAGCACTCAACATCTCCCAATAATGGAAGTAAATTTCAATTTCGATGTAAGAAAAGGTCATTAAGCAACACTTAATCTCTGTTTGTTTTACACTATTTTCCATTTCTGTCCTTAAAAATGTTATAACAAATCTCATCCTGACTGTAAATGTGCTGTATGTGTTTGTGCCTTTCATGTCCATTTTTCTCCTCAGCCTCAGTCACAGAAAAATTCAAAATTAAGGCTTTAAGAGTAATACCTATCATTGAGCATTGATGGGTAACACGTGGAAAATATTGGACATAGTAGCTTAATAAATGATATGACAGTGGACCGTGACACTCTAACAGTACTAGAAACAAATGAGTTAAAACTTAAAGGCAGTGTCCACACTGTAAACATGTCTTTGGAAAGATTCAAGATAACAACAAAGTGAACAAATACAGCTGTTATCAGGCTGAAGTTTCACACTCACTTCCACTGTGGATGATGCAACTTCTGAGAACTCAGTGAGTGTTAACATGTGTGTGAACACTGACAACAGTCCTATTTTTAATGTTTCTGTATTTGGTCTTGATAACTTTGTTCTACTGTTGTTGTTAGCATTTGTGATTTTAATATGCATCCAAATTTATACCGTCCCATGTGAGGGGTGCAATTAGATGTTGAACTGGACTATTTTTTTGTGCATTTCCTTAATTTAACATATTAAAATAATTTTATAGGACTAGTGACTCCCAGAGGTTTCCAACTATTGAATAGTAGTTGTGGATCAGTGTGTCATGTATTCAGTCAAGGAAAAACAATAAACCTCCATCTTAAACTGCATATTTCATAAACAGGCCTGTTTTAAAACATTCCTACAATAATGAGATAAAGGTCTCTTAACTTTCTCTGGGAATTTTTATAGTTCTCTTTGTTTATATCACAAACAAACAAAAAAGGTTAAGGACACAGGCTTTAGTGGTGGTTTTATCACAAGCCATCCAACCTTTCATATGATTGACCAGACCAGTATCCCTCCCAGTTGCTTAATGGATGATTCCACACCTTACAATTTCAACCAGCGTTTAGTGTGGATACAAAAGTAGTGTGTCCTTTATGTAGTAAGATAGAAAGTAATGGTTTGTCAGTCAGGACGTGCAGCACATCTGAAATGAGATTAGAGTTCACATCCCACTAAAACTGCAATTCATATTCTTTTTTATCACCTAACCATACTGCAGTTGCTATGTGCAGTTATTGTAGAAATGAAGAATTTTAAAAAACGTAATTCAGGGTTTTGCAGAACTGTCCAATATTGATTTTCAGTGGTTGCCCCAAAACAGTCTCAAAGTGTGTTTTAATCACACTGATGGTTTAGTTACAAAGGGAGACAATTGAGTGTCATGAAAATATAATTTTGAATGATTTGACCAAGAGGAAGCAAGTATCATGGAAGACTGATCCTTGAGAACCCCACAGGGGATACTGCCTAACTAGCTTGCTAGCTTAAGACACACAAACTGTCTAATTCATTGCTGGGTAATTTAAAAGTAAAACACAAAGTGTATGGATTTGTTGTCCTCTCTCATAGCCATGGCCTGCAGTCTTTCCTGCCTCCTGCTGGTGCTGTGCAGTCTGACAGTGGCTGAGGCTCAGCTGAAGCTGTTTAACCTGCGGGCCAGTGATCTTCCCTCTAACATCCTGGGAACCACTGATGGCTACGTCAAGGTGTTTTGTGGCTCAGCCAATCTAGGTGAGACGTCCGTCCGCAATGACGACTCAAACCCCTGGTGGGAGGAGGAGTTCGTCCACTTCAAGGCCAAGGAGAATGATGTGCTGAGGCTTGAGGTTCATGACAGCGACTTGCTCTTCGATGACTTGCTGGGAGTCTGCCAGAGACAGATAAAGGTGGGAACCCACAAGCACAGCTGCTTCCTGAAGGAAGGCGGCATCCTCCATTACGCCTACACACTTGGCGGGAAAAGTCATTAGGCTTATATAGATGTAGCTGACATCCTGCATTCAATACAGTATGACAGTGAAAAGACTAAATAAAAAACACTTGTTTGAAAAGACTAGTGTCTTGCTATTCATTATTCAGGTTTCTGATCAGACATCAAAGATTCAAACTGCTTTATTCAATAAACCATACGAACATTCATTTCAGTGTCTTATTATTGACTCTTCATCCTGCTGCTTTGTGTGTCAGGTAGAAATGAACAAAAATCAAATCCTCTTCTTTACAAATGTCACTTAATAGTATGATATACTTCATGTACTGTTGATTTTAAACCCATATACTCCCAGTTGAACCCTTTAGTATTCGTGGAAGAGACAGATCTTACTGAAACATAGCCTACTTCACATTAGTATCACTAGCATCTCAGTATTACAGTGAGAAATTATGAGCACATTTCAATTGCCATATGAAAAAAAAGACCTATGTTTGCATTCACATGTAAGTTTTTACATTCTCTCATCAAAGTTTTGTGTTTAACCACAAATCAGAGATCAATGTACCTCTTGGTCACTGGATCAAGGAATTTGTCTTAAACCAGTTTCCATACACTAATCAACAAGAGAAGAACACGGCATCTGTCTTACAGCACATGTTGATTGTAGGGATTCGTTTGGGAAAGGCCATGGAGTTAAATGCATTCTGCCAGCATCAATGAGGATGCTTCTCATATCTTCAGAGGACATTATTACCAATTATTACTTCATTTTGTGTCTCCACTGTTCATTTTGATGCTTTCAGATCAGTATAAGGAGTACATGCTGCTCTACATATTGAGTTCTCTCACAAAACCTCTATTCTAGCACTGTAATCAAACTAAGACTGTTACTAAAAAAAAAAGTTCACATTTTATGTAAGAATTTTACTGGACAACAGTAATATGTCGAGGTTGGCCGAATTTTTCTGCTATTCAAATAATAGTAATGAAGTGAAAAAGAAATGACAGTTCAATCTGATTATGGGGTGAGGTTAACATGCTGAATACAGAAACTCAATCATGTAAATAGTAACTGGATCCACTGGTTGAATAAAAAGTACAGTACTCTCTGGGGTGCTCTGTACCTTGAATAAAAGCACTTCACTACAGCATCTGGGTGAACTGCATTACTTCCTACCTTTGCATGTGATATAGCTCATACTAAGGTATATTTGGTCACATTCATCAAGCAGTCATAATACAGGTTTCTGTCAGCAAGGAGGGAAGAAAATGTTTTTTTTTTCACAAATCCACTTCTTTGATAGTTCATAGCTGCTGTTTGTCCATTTTCCTTGTTGATTACAGAACACGTCATAGTGATGGAAAAATGTATTTTGTGGCCAGCCTCATGCCCAGAACCTGCAGGACAAATATCACAGGGCTTATTTTCATTTTGAAATAATCAAGCGAATCTAAAAAACAACGCAAAAGTATTAAGATTAGTCAAAAACAGTATTGTCTTATGTCTCATGAGTGATCCATCCACCTATTTCCATGTCTTCATCCATTTCTCTGTCACTGCAGACAGACCAGTCTAGCAATGTCCAGCGCCATTCAGCTCACTGACAATTCCTGATAAAAAAAAAAACCATGTTACGTCCTGCCTGGACTTTGTCTGTTATTTTTGGACTCTGTGTATTTTGTTCTCTTGAGTTTACAGTGTTTATGCATTTATGTTGCCTGGTTTTGTTTTCTCCTTGTGTGTTCCTCCTGTGTTTATGTGCACCTCCTCTCACCTGCCCTGCATCACCCTGGTTAGCCCAGTCCTGCTCCTAGTGTCTCCCCCAGTTTATCTGCCCCCCTCTGCCAGTGTGTTGTGTCACCTGTTGTCTGTTTACTTTAGTTCCTGTTTTATTTTGAAATATTTTCTCCTTGTGTCTTGTCACCTTTACTTCCTGTGTTTGATTGCCTCACGTGTTTCACCTGTGTCTTGTTTCCCTCACCTGTGTCTAGTTTGCAATCCCACCCTGTGTATTTATAGTCCAGTTTTCAGTTTGGTCTTTGTCAAGTCGTCTGCTTTCGTACTGAGTTTATTCTGCATCGTTCTGTATTTGTTCCTGTGGTCATAGTCAGTGTTCCTGGTTCTTGTGTCTCTGAGTCTTTTGTGACTTTTGAAGTATTTCATTAAAAATTTCTGCATCTGAGCCTGCCTGCCTGCCGTCATCTGCATCTGCATTTCCACCTGCTCCACTCACCTTTACGACACTGCAGCTGGTTGTAATGTTTGCTCAGGGGTGTCATATCTTATTTGTTGCTGGTTATTGTCGTCACTCAGGGCTTCGTATTTTATTCATTCTTCTGTCAGATTGTGGTAAGTGGTCTGCAGCACCTGATTCTGTCAACAAGCAGGTATACAAAGAGGAAGTTTTATGGACAAGAACTGTCTGCAGCTCTTTCAGTCAGTGATGTTATTTAAAAGCTGTTAAAATACGAAGCAGGTATACCATCCACTGTTTCACCAACTATTTACCTGATGAAATAACATCATTTGAACCGTCATTCTGAAATGCCCCTTGTTATTCTGTCTAAAAAAAAATTCTTAAAAAAATTAATAAAAATCATGTAGATACATGTAACAAATATGTTTTATAAACATATAGTAGTCATGCTAATATGCTACAAAAGTAGGAAAATGCTCACATTTTAAATCTCATTATATCTTGATTGTTATGTAATTATAGCATCTATCAGATGATTCTGATGACATAAGTTTTTAGTTTGTTGATAAATGAGTGTCTGTTGCTTTAAGCTCCTTCATCTCAGTGTCAGTGGATCAGATGAAGATGAGCAGGAGGAAGAGCAGAGCACCGGCATGCCTTTCTGTCTGCCATGGTGCGATTTCTAATACTAACACAAGATGGCACCATCTTATGTTAATAAAGACAGGCTCAAGTTACATGACAGGTTAGTGAATATGACTTTATAGCTTTGGTGCATTTCAGAGAAAGTCGAGTCAACTGGATTAGAAAAAACAACCACTGACATGAAAAAGTAATGAAACATAATTATTAACAAACAGTAGAAATACAGTGAATACAGTGATGATCATATCTTAGACCAGATTGTGAAATTACTAAATCTATGAAATAAAAGGAGTGTGTGGACAGAACATTATCCCACCTACAAGCAGAAGACACAGCAGTGCTAGACTCAGTGTAGCAGTCCTGAAGGGCCTTCTTTAGATGGCTGCAAGATGCATTTAAGTCTGAGGTCTTAAAGACATAAAGCACACATACAGCACATTTCATCAAGCATCAATGCAATTTGATGCATTTAGTTGAGACAGAATAACAGCACCTGACGATGACAACGCTGATCTCTATTTGACCCTTTAAAATGAGAAAACATGTTGGCTGTTCAGGAAAGATTGTCAGATTTCTGAGATCAGTTTCTGAATAACTATATATGATAGGCTGCATTTCATATTCATATCACCCAGTTTAAAGGTTGTTGATGAGTTGATTCATCTATTGAGCTCATCTCTACACAGGACATATTCACATGTAGGAAAAGCACTGGTATTAATAATGAATTTAGACCAGGTTAAACCTAGTATATGTCTGGACCATGTATGAAACACTAAAGGGCTTTTAATTTAAAACGACATGTGGCAACCAAACCTCCAGGAAGTGCACTGGGCTGTGACTGAAGCTGATTATAGGGCCTTTCACAGTACCATGTATGCCAGGTTCAGACTTGTGTCCTTGCTAGTTCGGACCATGAATGTATTATAACAGATTTCATCTGTTAGATCACAGATCACAGATCTGATCATTTGATCATCACTTTAATATTTCCGCCATTGCTGCTGGTTGGTGTGAAATGTATTCTGGGATACTGTCCCAAGCTTCAGCCGACCAATGGTGTAACTTCCTCACTTAGTCACTCAGTCAGTCAGTCCTGGACATGCATGTTTATAGGGTTGGCCCCGCTGTTGCAGTCCAGCCAAAAAAAGGCCAAGTATTTATCTGTGTACATTTTCAAAGTATTTATCCCTCAAGATTTCATTTGAAGAAAAGAATCACTATCTCCATTCTCCTCTTGGCCTCCTCTGTTATTTTAATCAGCATTATTATCATAAAACATAAAACATTCTCAAATTTCCATGTTTTTCTATCTTCAATTGAAGGATTACATAGTTGAATTACTGGATTCATGAAAAAATGGTTTTGCTGTGAGGCTGGTGGTAAAACTTCTTAGTTCCTGAGAAGGTGGCATGAATGGCCACTGTAAAGAAGCACACAGACACACAAACAGGACAGAGCAGCTATTTTCACATTTCCAACACAGAAGATGTTTTGTTAAGGACTTCACAGTTGCTTTCTCGCACTGACAATGAAGTTGACATGCGAGCAATAAAACCTTACCTTTACAATCATTAGTTTCAAGTTGCACTTAGTTTGACAGTAACTGCTGAGTATGTAAAACTGTCATAATCTGAAGTAATGTATGTTGTATTCAAACTGCAGCTGAAAGTGTCCAGTTCAATCTTTGTATATTTGGATGAAACAAATATTCGTATAAACCCCACTATTTGTGCTTTGTATTCGGGCACACCTCTCACCATTTCTGTTTCTGCTGTATGTGCTCCTGTGTCAGTTAATGTGCCATGCAGCTACTCTCACACTACGCTGATGAACACCATCTCTACAACTTATTCCCGAGCAGAGGTACGGGGTGGGGTGGGGGTGGGGGGGGCAGCTGAGCTAATTGTCCTGTCCATTATAAAGGCAGACTGAGGTTGGTTTCTCTGTGGCTGCAGGCAACGTCTCCACAGGGGTCACTTGCCCTGCCTTCCTGAATTACAAGACAATAGGACCCGAAGATGTCAGTGGCCCCTGCTGGCCTCAGCCTTGGTCCAAGCCAGGATAGCCTTCAGTGTCCCTGCAGTGTTTTCCCATGGTGTCACCCGGAGAATGTGCTGCTGGCATTATCTGCTGTGAAGGCTGCACAAAGGAATGCATTCCTCAGGCTGAAGGATAGGCTGCAGACAGCTGCTGATTCTCCTCCAGTCTCATTTATGACTTGTGCTTAATAATGTAATAACCATCTGAATATTAGAATAGGAATGTCACATTACCATGCAGTGGTGTTTGAAGTATTGAGATCATTTAAGTGAAAGTTGTAATATCACACTATAATAATACTCCATTACAAGTATTCAGAATTATACTGATGTGAGAGTACAGAAATAAATACAACACAATGTACTTAAAGTATCAAAATCAAAAGTGCTCATTATCTCATTATGGCCATTATCAGTGTTATATTATCGTAGTCTTTACTATAGATGGCACTCAAATGTTGTAGCTGGTTGAGATGGAACTCATTTGAACTGATTCATGTAGTGTTGGGCAGTCAAATGATCACATTTCATAAACTGTTCTTATGATTTCTATGTAAAATCTTTAATTGTAAAGTAATAACTACAACTGATATCAGATAACTGTAGTAAAGTAAAAGTAAAAATGGAAATAAACAAGCACAACAACTTCAAAATTGTATTTGTAAATCCACCACTGGTACCATGGCTTTATCAGTTACTTTGAGAATGTATGTAGAGTACATAGAGTACACATGTAGAGCATATATTATCTCCAACACTATCAGTGATTCTGTAATCCATTGATTAATCCTGGTTTGGAGTCTTTTACAGTTGGGATTTGCCTTGAATTCCTGCTGCCGATGCTGCAGTGTGTGGCTGGTACGTGAGCATCTTTTGCTCCTGTTTTTACACTAGTCTGGAGGAGACGACAGGTTTGTTTGTGAAATCTACTGTTTCTCTGCATGTGGTCACAATTCAATACCACTGACAGTGAAGAATGGACTGTATCATCGCTGGCCTTGAACTCAAAGCTACTGATGACATGACTGCATGTAATGATGGATAGGCTATTTCATGCCAGTGCATCTGTATCATAAAGACCTTTAAATTTGAGGCAGTGTTGGCGTTTTTAATGTGTCTCATTGCACAATTTTCACAACTGCGAAAGACTGACTGATTCATTTACATTTTAGGGACTAATTATTATTTATTTATGCATGGTTTATGTGATAGGGACATATACAGTGTACATACAAACTGAGAACAGCCATCCTATGCAAGTATCATAGTGTTTATAGCAGATGCTAATTTGCAACACCTGTCCCTAGAAGGGCTTTTGTGAAAATAGGAAATTAAAACAGTGAGGTAAAAAGAAGTTAAAGTGAGTACAACAAGATACAATAAAACACACATTTAGTAGTAACATAGATACAGAAAACTACACATAATAGTGACCCAGTCTAACCCCAACTTCACAGTGTGTGTATTCAGGTCTATCTCTGTCTTAAAGACATTAACTTTCATTTGCTTTGCCAAATAGATTTTGTAGGAAACATACTTGCTGCCTGGATTATGATCAGTGGTGACGTTTTCTCCAGTCAAGAAAGTGCTGCATTTATGTACCACATGCATGTTGTAAGGAGGAGGTTGAGGTGTATGATAGGTGTACAAGAGGCAGCACTGTGACACTTGAGTCCCAGTGTTTGCATTCTTATACATAGTTTATTCACAGTTAAAGGACGGGTTCACAGTTTTTTGAGTAGAAGATTCCTGATAATGCACTTACAATGGAAGTGATGGGAGACAAAATCCACAGTCCTCCTTCTGTGCAAAAATGTATTTAAAAGTTAAAAGAAAGTTAAAATTAAGCAGAAATCTTTCAACGTTACAGTCTTTTTAGTGCCAAAGTTCCTATTTTTGTTACTATACTTCCACCGCAGCTCAACAGGGAAACACTGTCCAAAGAAACACAACTGTAAATGTGGCAGATATCCACTTGACAAAATCCAAAACTTGAATTGTTGACTTTTTGAGTGTGGTGGTGTTGGACATTGTGGTCCCACATGGCAACACAAAACAGAAAAGGAAGAACAGCTGGAAAACAGTGAAATAACTAGACAGCAGTGCTGTGAGAGCTCTGAAACCCTTTGGAAAACACTTGTACTTCCTATTTATGAACATTTCGAATTTTCATCATTTGTTATGTTTTCTTGATATGTTTATTTGATATTATCTCATGTACAAAATAGTAATTTACTGTACATCAACTTATATACGGAATACCAAAACAGTCATGTTATTAGTACATACTTTAAATTGTATTAGTATGTGGCTTGGAATTTGGACACAGTGTTATAAGACTAATATGAAACTGTTCAGCTTTGCGCTGGTGTATCATGGAGTTAAATCCATGACTGTCATGGGTAAATGTGTTATTTTAACCTACAACTTGCAAGCCCAAAGCAGTGTGGGCTTACAGGCGGGGTGTGGGGCATCTGGAGAGGGGACTCCCATGGAGGTACTAGTCTCCTTTTCAAACCTTTTAGTATGAGTGTGGGTCAGTGTGACCCCCACTCAGGGATCAGAATCCCCAAGGACCTCTAGCACTCTCTGGAATAGGAAGGTGCTGACCTTTGGTGCTGTGTGGGAATCAGGGGGGCACGGTCACTGCAGCACTTTACACAACTGAGAGATCACAAAGCACTAAGCTGCTGAGTGGCCGTGGGAGAAGAGGGAGAGGAGAGAGGAATTCTGTGGTCAGATGGTGTTAAGAAACATGTTCACACAGAAACTGCTCCCACATTTTCCTGCTCACAGACTGCACATTAGGTTGGACAAATGTCTCTGTGTTTACAGCAGTACTATTCATATTTATTACTATTTATACATTATTATCTCACAATCAGAAATTATATTCCTTTAAATTATAATATCCCTATGTCAGAAACTATATAACTATCATATATATTCTCAGAAACTATAAAGTATACTACATTTTTCTAAATCAGAATGGGTCTTTGAATCCTCACTTGGCATTGAAATGAAAAAACAAGACTTATTTTATTTCAAATCTCAGGCTCATGTATTCTAGTCTTATTGGCAGAGAATGACATATTATTCACAGACAATATTTGCAATGTGACTGTTTGAGGTCGAGGTGTGCTACAGGCTGATAAGATGTGGTGACAGCAGAGAGAAGCAGAGGTTCCCTCTGGGCTGACCACTGGCCCTGTGACTAGATGATAAACTGCATCTCTCCTGCCATGACGTGATAATCTGGAACACAACACAATCAGACTGCATGGATTTTGTACAAACTGGTGCATGTCTAGTTCATAATTTGTTGCACCTTAAAGCGTCTACAATCAATATTTTTATAATAACAATGTGTCAAATGACAGTGTGTAATGTATTGGTGGTGGCTCGTAGTGATGAACCTACAGAGAATTAATCAGTGACTCTGCAGCATTACGGAGCGTTATAGTGAGTTTCAGCACATTTATCTTTATCACGTTTATCTGTCCGGCTGCAACTTTACTGTTTTGGTTGACTCTCAGCGCTCTCATAGCGTTGTTTTGGGTCACTGCAGGCAGCTGTTTCAGAAAAAAAGCTCTAAAAAGTCACTGTACACTACCTGCTCAGCACCAAACGGCAAACAGACACAGTTAGCTGTAGACTAGCTGGTGAACATAGTGGAGCATTTAGCAGCTAAAGAGCCAGATATTTCCCTCAGGAGTTGGTAGAGAGCAAAAACAGAGCTAAAAGAGAGTGAATATTGGACTTACATTCAGCAGGTGGACAGACACACGACTCCACATGAATGATAATGTTGCTCCGTGACTGCTGGATGTGAAATAAGCAACACGTTTAACCTATTAACTTAAAAGGTGATGATATGTCAGGGTTGGGTTCATAACTTGTTTCCACCGTCGTCTAGGTTTAAGGATTTGTTTCATAGTACACACTCTGATGAAGCAATTTCTCTCTTTTTACCTTACTTGAGCTTAAGAGCCTAGTGAAAGAAGTAAAGAAGCATTTATGACATGTGATATTGATATTTCACCTCCAATTCCATCCATGCATAAGTCATTTCACACAGTGCTTTTGTATGATGCTCCTGCAACAAAGGTTCTTCCTGGAATCAAACCAGGGACGTTGCATTTATATGTTATACTCCTAAACCACTAAGCCAACAGCATTATGCTAAACTCTGTTAAACCTTTACAAGCAAGAATGCCAGTATAAATCAACTAAATGTCGAATATCACATCAAGTAAGTCTGTGGCTAACTTATTTTAAGGGATTGTTTGGTGATCTTAAACTCCCTTTAAACCAATGTCATCTCACTATTAAATTCTTTTTGGAGCAAGGAAATTCATCTTGACCTGAGGAACAGTAATAACAGAAAGGCAAGAACGGATTCTCAAGGGTCCATTTATGAGCTTTTGCTGTAGCTTTCAGCTGCATCTTGCTCTATCAGTGAATGGATGGATCAGGTGTCATCGTGTTGACCAGGAGTCAGTGGACAGCCAGGGGTTACCAAATACAGCCACCTGTTACTCGATGACACCTGAGCCATCCATTTGCTTATGAAGACAGTGAGGCATGGCTGAAAGCTCTGGAAAATGCTAGTTGGTGGACCTTGAGTTAAGATTATTCTACAGTGGAGCTTAATATGTCTGCCTGAAATTTGGGTGTCATGACTGATGACCAACTAACCTTTAAGGTTCATGTGCCGTCAATCGCTCGGTCATGTCAATCTGCCCAGTACAACATCAGGAAGATCAGACCCTATCTGTCTGAGCTTGCAGCACAACTCCTGGTACAGCCTCTCGTAATATCACAAATTGACTCCTGCAACTCCTTACTGGCACGCCTCCCTGCAGGAACTTTTGCAGAAGATCTAGAATGCGGCGGCACGGCTGGTCTTCAACAGCCCAAAACAGCACGTCACACTACTGTTCATATCCCTCCACTGGCTCCAAGTTGCTTCCCACATCAAATTCAAAACCCTGACACTCACTTACAAAACAGCAACTGAAATGGCTCCCACCTACCTGAACTCTGCTCTGCCAATGAAAGGCGCCTGGTACCACCACCACAACAGGGCCTGTAGTTCTGTAGTTCCCTGGTGGTGGAGTCCCTCTCAATCTTTAAGAAAAGACTAAAGACCCAGCTCTTTCACAAACACCTCTGCACTTGATGGACTGAAGGAAGAAAAAAAAACTTGATTAGGGATCTACTGCACCTGCCAAGAGCCATTCAAGCTGTGATAAGGACTCGGTCCTCCCGGTGTAGATTGTTTTGTAATTTTGTATATTTGTAGAAAACAAAACAAAATTTCTCTTTCTTTCTCAGACATTCACTCATTTCTATTTTGCAGGATTCTTCTGTCTACAAACTTCTACAACAGAACATGACCCGTCATTACAATGCACACAGTCATGAGGATGACTTACATGTATGTGAAAAAACAAATAAAACAAAACTGAATAGACTGAACATATTTTTTCATGCTAACACACATTTCTCAGTACTGAGTTCACACAGTCAGCAGTAGATCACTTTTCTTTGCTTTGACACAAAATGCATTCAATGACCTCATCCTTCAAAGTTCATCAACTGTTTTCTACTCTAACTTAACCACCAAACCTCTTTATATGTATACTGCATTTTGCACATGCTTACATATTATTGTAAAAACTGTAAAAAAAAATCATTCAAAACCTAAAGTAACACAACATTACCTTAAAAGAGACATTTATTACATTCTGCTACATCTACATCTAAAAAGAAATAAAAAGAATAATGCATAACTGCCTCATTGTGTCGGAATCCAGGACATTGTGTCATTGTGTGAGACAATGTGGCACAGAGTGGTTTACAGCCCGTCACTCTCCATTCCTCAACCCCACAAAAGAACTCTTCTTTCTCCTCATGGAGGTGGAGAGTTTATGACCACCAGCCACATGATCAGATGTCCCTCTTGGATTTAATGGATGCTGAATGTGTGGACATCTCTGCAAAAAGATTCATTCCCAGGTGTGATATCAATGAGAACTTGTGGCCAAATACAGAAGTCTAGCACAATTGACAAGCACTATTTTATTTCTATATTGGTAGCTGTCCTATACATATATAGTATGGGATACACACATATGCATAGTGAATATGTAAAGTTTTGTACTGTATTACTGGAATGACTGTTTCATTCTGTGCACTTAGAATTACTCAATGCAAAAATGGCAAAACAAAGAAAGAAAGAAGCCTTATTTAAGCATTTCTGATTGATTTCTGACATCAGGTAGCACACAATAAAAAGAGTCATTATTTTTGTTGTAATGAAATCTTGGTTCATGCGGAATAAATTCACTTCAAAGACAACTGTGATGCATATTGTAATGCTAACTGTTGTGTTTTTACAGGTCAGTGTGTAATGAGTGACAGTTTCCTTGTGGTGAGACAGATGTGAGTTATGGATGAAGTGTTTTAGTTGCATTAGTGCATTTTGGATGTGAGATGAACTGTTGTGCTGAGCTGCACTTTAGTAAAGAGAACAGTTGTGAAAACATGAACTCAGTATGGAGGAATGTGTGTTAACAGTTGTAAATTAAATTTATAATTTGAGTTTTACTTTCTCTGTACCAGCATCATGGAGGAGCCTCTGTCATATGACATGCTGATCATGAGGATGATATTTTAGAAAAGGTTGACACTGGCAAATCAAATAATGCAGGATTAGGAAGGTTGTAGGTCTTTAGTAGCTTCTATCTATTCTTAGCTTCAAGTAAAAAGTTCCAGATAGCTGTGGATTCTCAGACATCAAAACATCAAAGCTTTCAACTCACAGTTTTATGCTGATTACAGCTGTTTTTGTCATTTGATAAGTATGAGAGCATGTTGTTCCTGTTGCTCTAGTCAGACAGCCAATGACATTAACAACACAGGAAAGCATGGGATGAGTGTTTAAATTTCATGAAAATGTAGTTTCAATTTAAAGTATAAATAAAAAAAACTCAGATAAGTTGCTTACAGGGGACATATTGGATTATAAAGCAGGTCTAGGTGATATATAAATACTGTGAAACCATCAGTCCATGGAGAAATGCTCACAGCCTGTATTCAGGTGGGTAAGAAGTTGACTTGAGTGAGTAAGTGAATGAATGGATGAATGAATGATGTCAGGTTTTGGACAAGAGAAAAACTCTTTAATAGCATCAAATTTCACATTGTGAAAACAACACTCACTGTACAGAATAATGACTTCCAGCAGACATAGACCACACAACATGACATGTCATTATTCCTGCTCAGTAGTTGACATAATGAGTAACCTGAGTGGGATATTTGACCAGACTGTCAAGCTCAGACCATCTAGCCTGCTCTGCTTCTGTGGTGTTAAAAGTTCCTTTATTGTGAAGTAAAATCCACATTTACAGTGCGATAGAGAAGATGAAAACATAACATACATTTACTTCATGACTTCACAAAGACATTCAGAAAGATGTCTGTCCTGTAGACATCAGCACCATCACTAAAACAACATCCTTCCATTTGAGAAAAGATTGCCAAAGTTCAGCCCTTCTTGACCTGGAATAATGCAGAAAAAAATATTCTCACCTTCATTTCAAGCGGACTTGACTACTGTAGTGAATTATTTTACACTCCACTGACAGGCCTCAGCTGCCTCAGAACTCCATAATTATCTTTATATTCATTTAAACTTTGAGCTGCATTCAGTGCATGAATGGTGCTTTATGAATAAAATGATGGTTATGATTACTATCATTATTATTCGATCCATTACACAGACATTAGAATTAATGTTTGTTTTGTTTTTGCTCTTAATAATTCCTGGCTGACAAACACCACCTCACAGCATGGTTGTAGTTCACATTAATTCTTAAAATAGTGATTTTTCATAGTGGTCAATTATTAAATAAACTACTATTTTGTAGTTTTTTTCAATAGATGTGTCAAACAATTAACAACACCATGTATCTGTGTATCCCAACCATGGCAAGAAAACTAAGCACAAAATGAGTATCTTAAAATCCAAAGTCTCAATGTCAAAATCTCAGATATTCCTTCTTGTAAACTGTGTGGGCCTTTTAGTCTGATAGAAGCCCATAGGTTAGCTTGGTGTCTTCTTCAAGAAGCCTCATGTCTCCACAGTTTCAGCCTTTGGAGAAAGAAGAGGAGTTGGAGTGTTAGCATTTTCATACAACACAAGCAAGGATCTATTTACTAGAGAACAATGCGAGTAAGTGTCATAAAGCTAAGTTCAGGTCTGATAGGATGTAGATGCTAACAGGCAGTGCACAGAGGCATTGCATAGAGTGTATAGAAGTAGACAATAGTTTTTTAATTTATAAGTCCATCAGGTGCAGAAGTGTTCATGACAGAGCTGGGTTTAGCTTTTTCTTAAAGATCGCGAGGGACTCTGTGGATGAAATGAAGTTTGGTAACTCGTTCCACCACCAGGGAACTACAGTAGACAAGAGTCTGGCTAGCCACCCAGGGCCCTGTTGTGATGACAATGCAACTAGATTGCATCTTTCATTAGACCCTTCCTTTTAAACATTATTCACAGGATTTTTCTCCACACCCAGTGTGTAACACAGGCTTTTTGTTAAGAATCTGAAGCTGAAATTGAAATCAAGCTTATTTTCTCAGACTTGTAAAATTTTCTCCAGAGCTGCAGAAGACACTATACAGCTGTTTCCATAGGCTGAGTAGAACTTCTACTACTAATGGGTAAACTGAACTTTATGTGTAAAATCAGTCTATTAGTATCTGAATGTACTATGGCAGGATGAACTAGCATGGTTCAGATAACAGGGGATAAAGAGCAGCTGCCTATAAGAGAGCTTAGAAACCACAGAGGAGAAAGTGGAGGACTGAGCTTTGTTCAAAGAAGGACACATGTGTGAAGACGTAGGAGGAGGACTGCACAGCTCTCTTGGTTGGTTGAGTAGAAATAAAAGTGATCACGGGGACCCTCAGGCCCTTTGAGACCCTTTATCAACCTTCTTAGTGGGCCAGCATTCAAAGACTGATGAGTCTACCAAGGTGGGCTACATTCCTGAGTCCAACAGAGTTGCTATGGAGACTCCGCTCATACCTGCAGGACTTCCCACACTCTCCAAAAAGACAGTGAAGTGACACAGGCATAGTAAACCATGAAACAATGTCTGGTAGGAGAATCACTATTAGATAGCTTGTTTTAGTTCCACTTTTTCAAATTAGTTTAATTTTCTATACTCATTCAATGTTTCATTTCATTTAGACTTGTCAGCCATTAACATCAGTATTCACTTTATGTTTTTCTTAGATCTTTTTTGGTTCAGTTTAGCAGCATTTTATGATTACTTTGACTCAGTTTCAATGTGCAAAATGTGTTAAAATAACTTTTACTTTATGCATCAAGTTTTTCAGAGCAGCACAATATTGTCCATGTACATGTTGCATTATAAAATAAAAAGGTCATTAAAAAAACATGCTGTCAAACACTAACTTATTCTCAGGTAAAAAATTTCAAGTTGTCTGGTGTAGACTAACAAGTTGACCAACAGGCTGCTGGAGATCCTCAAGCTGGTTGGACATGAACAGCAGTGTCCAAGCACAGACACTTCTCAGCTCAGCTCTCCACAGCTCTGACCACTTCATCTCACACTCCCACTGAGCCCCTGTGGGACTGTGGCCACCCAGGCCTTTCAAGAACAACCTCCGGACTCTGCTTCAATAGACAAAAGGGAAGGCACCTTCAATCTCCTCTTTCTTCTACCTTTGGGAACTGTGCACATGAGGCAGCCAGCATTCATCACTGTCATACTCTACATCACCCACTTCCAGGCCTGCAGCATGTCTGTTTGCTCTGATAACACAGTCTGTCAAGTCACCAGTAGTCGTCCTCCATTACATCATGATAACACCTGAACTTTCCTTATAATATGCAACATTTATCAGCCAGAAACAAGCAATCCTATTGGCCTAAATAACACCCCCAGCTATGAGAAACCATACATTCATCCTCAAAATATCAACATTATTTTCACATTAGGTGTTGAACTGAAACATAACAGTGAATTCTGAATTCTGTGTCCTAAACAGGACAGCTGTGAGGACAACTCTGTCCAAGAAAAACTGGACTTTGAAGTGTTGGTATAAAACATTACACCTTGAATTTAATTGACAACAAGTGCATTATGAGGGTTGTTAAATTATGCAATGTCACAGTATTTGAAGGAATCAAATTAACCACTGAAATGTAGAGAACATATCTAACAAAGCTTTAAAGGATCAGGGCTGGCACTTATTTAAAATCTGAATGTCAAAACTACCTGAAATTTGATCTGTTACAGTCTGTTCCAATCCAAAACTCTGGGTGTATAAGCGCAACAGGCTGTGTCATGCCTGACTTAAACGCAATGGAGAAATCAAGCAAATAAATATGGCCCCAAAACAACAGAGAAGTAATGTGAGGAAGTTTGTTGGATTTGACACCATAGATGGAAAAAATGGTTGGTAAGGCTGTTTGCTGACTTACAGTGATGTGAGCCTGTTACTCGAGTGAAGTGGTGGAGGCACAATGTGAATGCTACATGCAGTGTACTATTAGTTTAGGCAGAGCATTGAGGTCATGCTCTGCATTGTCTGATTGACATCAGCTGTTTCATTCACCATCTTGGTGGCTACCAGCCTACTTGTATTCATATTCATGCAGAGCACCGTGCAGCCAGCATAACCTGACACTTCTCACTTCTATCCTGTTCATAACACTGTGATGTTCTGTGCTATTTTTGCAGTATGTTGCCTGTTCAAGATGTTAGTGCTTATATAGGCCTAGTTTAATACTGAACCTGTTTATGAGGTTATCTCAGCAGCCACCTACTTGTAACAGTGTTACTACATTGTTATTATTTATGTGACTTTTGCGATGTTTGACAAAGCTTTTAACTGGCAGTAACGCTCTGTGTATTGTGACTACCTCCATCTCCTACTTATATGCTTTATTTCTGATATTCTTGAACTACAGTAAATATTATTTAATGTGTTTGTCTGTATTTATTAAGGGGAATTAGTTAACTATTTCCTATATATTCCTTGAGTGCCTCTGACTGAACATAGGTTAGGTTACAGGGTTGCATTCCAATTAAGTCACACAAATTACGTGTTGAATTCACGGTTCATGGTTCAAATTCATTCATTCAAATTTATTTTTAAGTGATTTTTAAGAGTAACTCTACAATTGGGTTTTCTTATTTTTGTAGTTTGGCCACTGTTTCTACTTATCAATAACATCATACTCAACAAAGTAGTTGCTGAGATCACACCAACATCACTATAATAAAGTCTGACAGGGCAAGACACATGAGCAGTTTCATTAGTATTGATAGAAATAATGGCCAAAGCTACGAAAAGAAGACCCCACTTGTAATAAACCAGAATCATCCTGCAAGTGTCAGTATTCTGCTCACCCTGACTGTGAATCCTCAGGCAGGAAGATGTTTCCAGGTGCTGACGAAGGCTGTGGGGATGAGAGAGTAAGGCACAGTGGTGATGCTGCTCCATGCATCCAATGTTGGGTCATAGCAGTCCAGAGTCTTACACTTCTGAGTGCCAAAGTAGCCTCCCACAACATACAGTTTGTTCCCAGAGGCTACAGCCTGGCAGCTCATGCGCTTGGCTGTCACATCCCCCACTTTAGTCCACTGGTAGCTATCAGTGCTGAATTTATAGGCTGTACATGCAGAAAACTCTGTGTCTCCACCCATGACAAAAATGTGGTTACTGAGAACAGCAGCAGCACTGTAGCGCCAAGGTTGTGGACATGAGGCTGGCACTGTCCACTGGTTCTCCTGAGGGTCATAGCACTGCACTTTAGGCAGTTTATCATGAGTGACACTGGTGCCACCAAATGCAAAGAGTTTGAGTTTGACACTAACCACTGCTGCGTTGCTAACCCCTTCCCTCAAAGGAGACACCATGCTCCATTTGTTGGTGAGTGGATCGTACTTTTCAACTTGTTTCAGTGACACAGTGGGGGAGGCAGGGAGGCAGCCGCTAACAGCTGTGTGTCCACCTACAACATAAAGACACTGCTTGAGCTCGGATGAGCCGTGGCCAAATCTGGCGATGAGCATAGGTGCTGCCTTAGACCACTTCTCATGAGAGGTATCATAGACCCAGACATCTTTGGAGACTCCATTCTCTGACCCTCTTCCACCTGTTATGTACACCTTACATCCAACGGCACAGGCACTGAACTCTTTCCTTGGACTTGGGATGTCAGTTTTGGGGATGATCTCCTTCGCCTTCTGGTCTATCAGGTAGAGTTTGTCGCACATGAAAGTCTGGCCACCTAGAAGAAACAAGGCGTGACTCGTCTTTCTGGGTTTAGCCAGCTGGCTGTTGACCACGCCGTCGTTCTGGAGGATCTTTAACTTGCAGCGTATAGCTTCATCCACAAGTGCTTTACTTTTGGTCTGTGTGTTGATTAACTCCTCCATGGAGACGTTCTCCATTAGGAAGGCGGCTGGTAGAAGGGCCAGACGAACTGCACCCAGCAGCTCTGGCAGGAAGCAATGCCTCTTCTCCAGCTCACAGTTAACCCAGTTCAGCACAGCTTCATACACCAGCCTTTCATCCTCTGTCTCCAGCTCGTCATGAGAAAGCAACTGCACTGCTATGTCTTTTGGTAATTGCAAAAAGTCCTCCGTTTTGCAGATGGCAGGAAAATTTCGGAGGCACATATTCCAGGAGAGCGTGTGAAGCCTGGTGCACTGATGAGCATCTGAGAGCAGGAGCATCCTAAGACAGTTAGAAGAATGGAGGTTTTTCTCTAAAAACTCTGCACAGGCATCGCGAATGTCCTGGAACTCCAACATGTCCCCGACCTCTAACAAAGACTCCGCATTCTCCTCATTGATGATCACACGGGATGAGTAAGCATAGTCCAGTAGAAATTCAAGCACCTCCGGATGGACACTATCTTTAAAGTCCACCTCCCTGGCTTGGCTTTCTCTCATGCCTCCACTGAACATGGCCTCAAAGTAGCGACTACAAGCAGCAAGGACAGCTCGGTGGCAGGGAAAGGAGCGATCTCCAGCATGGAGGAGGACGTCAGTAAATAGCCTCTGCTGCCGGAGGACGTTGAGGTGCATGAGGACACCGTCAGCGTAGGAAGATTTGTGAAACAGGTAGATGTTCATGTGGGCAGAGATGCCCCGGGACTTCCGCTTCTCGTGTTTGCAAAAAGACATTTTCATTTGTTCCTGTAAGGGAAAACTGCATATATATCATACTGAAATACATCATGAACTCATTTTAATCATTGTTGTGATTTCTTTTAGACAGTTGGCTGGAAATGCATCACATCAGGTTTATCTATGGGGTTGTCTGTACATCATATCTTGACTGTCTTTCTGTCCAGTTTATATGCTACCAGATCTTTTTTTTGCTACATTATAGCCTCTGTGTAGGTCTCTGAGCAATGCTTTCCATTTAAATCCATTCCATCTTTTCTACTTTGCTGGTTACTTTTTTATAATGCGAATTCCATGGTACATCCTCTATGTTAGTTTTATTGTCTGTTATTCTCATGTCACTACGTTTCAATCATAAACAGAAAATAGCAAATTAAGGAAGGACACATAATATGTAATAATATACAGTATGTGTTGTATTATCTGTTGATCCAGTACTGAAATCAGCCTAAATTGGAGTTTTGAGAAGGTCAAAGTGAAGTACAGAAACAAATCACTGGCATCAATACATATAGCCTGCTATCTCTACAGATACTATTTTCATACTAGTTTGTTCCATTGTGATATAAAGCATCTCCATGTTATAACAGTGTGGAACATGTTACTTTCCTTTGATGCTTTGTGTCACTATAAATCTCATTCCTTGTCATTTCAGATCAGTTATTGTTCATCACAGGAACGACGCAGTAATGCAGTTTATTTTGAAGTGGCCTGTTATGCAATTATGCCAATCAACTTTTTTAACCTTAATTTCGTCTTTTTAAAGACAAAAGTTATTAGAAGTAAAAATCTACAAGACGCACCAGTGAACAGCCAGTCTGAGACAAAAGAAAAAGAAAAAGTCACCAGAATTCCAAAAATACACAAATAATAGAAATTAGACCGGAATAAAGATTTGTTTATGACATGACATGAAGACAGATGTCATGACGTACAACATATGAAATTACCCTGTGTGCATCTCTCATTATAATAGATGATCACACTAACAGTAGCCTACATGCCTACCACGTGTGTGTGTGTGTGTATTACCTGTCGGAGTCTCGGTATGTGTGTGTGTCATAGGAGCGGCTGAAGCAGAGTGGAGGCTGACTGTGGGTTAGACTGTAGAGAAACGCTGTGCTGCAGACAGACAGCTGCTCAGCAAAGCATACAGCCCGAGCCTACGGAAGCCGAGAGGCGAGTACGCAGGAGATTGCGAGAACGTCTCTCGCTGCATATAACCTTTCCATTATTACTACAATCACAATATATCAGTTCTAGTTAAATGGAGTTACTATGACTTTATGTATTTATATATTTATTTATTTGTAATATTATATTTGTAATATTTTTAAAACCTTTTTAGGCAAACATTAGGTTGCATTGTCTCATTTTGGTTACCTTTACTTAAAAAGGATGAGATGACAATTTAAATTTTAACATATTAACACATGACCATTGATTTGATATATTTTCTTAATAATTTGTTGATTCACCCACCGGTTGAGGAATTTAACTTCATCACATCAAATGTTGTAGTCTGAGAGTCAGACAACACTGCCCCTGCTGCTCACACTGCATCACTACACTTTTGGGTAAAGCAAATTCTTTAAGGACAGGTTCACAATGATTCAAGTGTGTCACAAAACAACAGTCAGGTGTCCATATGAAAGAGTGTGAGTGAAAGAGAGTGAATCATCCCTCCTGTTCATACTGGATATTAAAAGATCTCCTTCAAATGTGCTTTCAGTGTAAGTGATGGAGGCCAAAATCCACAGTGTGTCTATCCAGTCATTTAAAAGTTGATGTGAAGCTTATATGAGGCTTCAGCAGTCTGAGTTAGTCACATCAAGTGGATATCTGACACATTTACAGTCTTTTTAGCATCAAATTCCCTCTTTGTGTTTCCTCAGACAGTGTTTCCCTGTTGAACTGCAGTGGATGTATAGTAACAAAAAGAAGGACTTTGGCACTAAAAAGACTGTAACGCTGAAAGATATCTACTTGACTTGGTTCATTTGGACAACTGAAGCTTCATATTAGCTTCAGATAAACTTTTAAATACATTTTTATACAGAAGGAGGACTTGTACATACATTGTAAGTGTATTATGAAGGGATCTTCTAATGGTCAGTATGAACAAGTGGAATGATTACAGCGAGAAAAACAGGTTTCAGTGTTGATTTAAACTCCTCCTGAACTTTCTTGAAGGGAATATTTTTAGAAACAATTGGTTACTTATCCTTATTGCTTGGATAAATTCTTTCTTCTTTACTGCTGATTTGGTAATTTTCAAACATAAAACCATGCATGCACCAACCTCCTTCTAATGTTCCTTCAACTACATTAATAAATTACATCTTAATATGAACTATGAATAGTGAAGAAATAATTGTCATGCATACACCAAAGTAGGTGTTTTGTGGCTTTGTTATCCAGACAGTTTACTGGAGAGGTTTGGTTTCATCAGCTGAAGTAGAAGAGAGACAATTAAACAGCAGAAACACCATCTTCAGAAAACTTTATTTGCCACACAAAAATAACAATTTCAGTTCATGGAAAAATAACTTTACATAGAAAGGTTAGTCCACATAAAACATTATTAAAAGAGAATAAATGTTGTTAACGAGCTTGACTGCCTGCTGATGTCCTCTGACATTCCTGGCAACTGCTTAAGCCAAAACAAAATGTGAAAGATCACAGTTTTACATCACACAGCTAGAGTAATGTCAGGTTCTAATGTTAAATGCTGACTAAATTATATCACATTATTAAAAAAACAACATAAAAAGGAGTGAGGACATCGGCTACATAATGGCTTGAGAAATCGCCCTTTCTACAGGGTACGATGCTGAAGTTCACGAGTTAAAAGTGTAATACATATGAGGTGTATACATGTTACACGCACATTAAATCCCACAAGCCTCTATGTCAAAAATCTCTACTTGTAAAATGTAGGCTAGAAGAGAACATCTCAATATTAAGACCTGAGTTCTGCTGATAATTGCAAAGCAAGAACATGTTTTGGTAATTCATGAGTCATTTCATCAACATACACACATTCTAACAAAAAAATAACCTATACAAATTTACTGGTCCTCTAAAAATCTATTTGTGTTTTACACATTTAAAAGAGACCGATTCATTTTATTTAGCATAGTTTTAACTGGGTCCTGTTTGCATTTTGCAGAGTGAACAAATGATCAAAACCCTTAGATGGGAGATCTGTTGCCAGAATATGATATCAAACAAAAGGGGCTGAAAACATGATCTTCAGCCACTACATTACAAAATGCTAACAAGACAGTCACAATTTTTAAAAAATGAAATATAAGAAAAATATTTACAATACAAAAATATCAGTTCACCGCTGGTAATAATTCCTATTAAAATGCTAATTATGGCTTTGTAAGAAACAGTCAAAAGAAATCCAAGCTGGTCCCATTCTATTTTGTTTTGTGTGTGTATTTGTGTGAGGACTTCAATGTCAATATTAAAAAGCAACAAACTGATGTCAGTCAATCTCTGATCAAACTTAGGCTTGGTGTTTAAAATCAAATTACAATTGATGTTCACAGACACACAGGGAAAAGGCAAAAACACTTGTTAAAAGTATCGACTTGCACAAACAAAAAGACCTTAAATGTGGAGCCTTCAAATATTTTCAGGTTCAGTTGATTGTATGGATCTGTGGCGCGCTGCTGCCCTCCACAGCTCAAAAACATAACTAATAGCTTCACCTCTGTAGCCTTGAGTGAAGCGTGCAGAGGAAGTCAAGGGGTCTTTCACAGTTTGCATTTGTGTCTGCCAATACTGTTAATGTTTAAGTACAGTTTTAAAGAAGGTGAGTATTTTGGGGGCTATTTGGGTGCACAGTGTGTTAAAGGAGAAACTGACGAAGCTCTTATGAGATACTGTATCATACTGGACCATTAAATGGTGGGAAAACTGTGAGATTTAGCTTCTGTGTATCATATACCTGATGAGATGTCTGCTCCCTATCTCAGCTCTTTTAAAGCCACAATGGGTGACTTTGACATGATTATAGAATCTTTCAAATGATCATAATGGCAGAGATTTGTGTTTGTAGTCTTCAGGTCAGATCCTTGATGAAGAAGATGATATATGTTTTATAGCGAGACTCTAACTTTCACTCAACGGCAACTGTGCCTCAAGTAATGATTATGGGATAGGTACTGGGAAATGAAATGGAGTGTAACAGTAGCACACGAAGAGAGGAGTCATTACGTCATTTAACTGACTGAGTAATGTAGGTTACACAGCGATATCTATCTAAAATTGCATTAGCCAATGTTAGCCACCATAAGCTACTGATCATACCAGACCAGGTAAGGCTGTAGCAGCAAATCCCCCTGAGTGTACTGATCTAAGAAAGGGTGTGTTTTAGTCTATTAATTCAAAAGTTATTCTCGCTTTAGGTCAGGATGAAAGATCTAGCTTGTTAGGTTAGATTGTGAGCCTGCACACCACAGAAGGCCTGCTTGCATTAAAACATTAAGTATGCAAACATATTTTTGCATTTTCCCAGTTTTGTGATCACAGACGACTTCATGTATTTTGGTGTCAGTGTGAATCAAAAATATCGATATAACATCCTAGACTCTGCTGTGACGCTTAGATTTGCGAGCTGGAGTTACTTCAGAAGCTTTCCTCTTGCGGAGACTTCTCTGAGCTGACTGAGGGCTCTTTTCAGACTCTTCATCAGAAAAAGACTCTGCTCTTTGAACTTTAGCACTGCTGTGCTTGGAGTTAGAGCGAGGTGTGATTGTAACTGAAGGAACTGACCTCCCTCTTAAAACTCTCTTTCCAATCACTATTGGTTCCGCCTCTGTCTCTGACATATTCTGCTCATCTTCCTCATCCTCCTGACTCATACCTGCTGTCTCTACCTCTTCATCTGTATCTAATACTAAATTTAGGACATCCCCCTTTTCACTGGTACTCTCATTAGCTCCCATGTTGTTCTCTTCTTGATTGTTCTCCTTCCCTATCTGTTCATCAGCGGGACATTCAGCTTCCTTGATGTCTTTGGGCTCATTGGATTCCACCTTGTCCTCTTCCTCCTCGTTGATGGCTACTTTCATATCATCTTCCTCTTCCTCCTCGTTTTCCCTGTAATCCACCCTTGGTCTTTTTCGTATGGATCTTCGTTTGGGGGGTTGGATTTCTTCTGCTCTGTCATCCTCTTTGTCTCCAACAGTTCTTGCTCCGCTTCTGAGACTTCTGCTTGCTGAGGAGTCCATAGTTTTATTTTCCTTACTTTCTGATAGCTCTTCCTCAGGTGATTCCATTTCCTCTGTCACTGGTTCTTCATCAATTGGCTCTATGACTCTGTCATCTACCAAATCAGCTGTTTCCTCGGCCTTGTCCTCTGCAGCATCTCCAGCTGGAAGCTCTGCCTCCTTTCCAGTAGGTGATGTTTCCTCAGTTTCTGCTTGTTCCTCAGCATTTGGCTCCTCTCCATTTTCAAGTGACTCATCGGTCAATTGAATCACTTCTTGTATTTCCTCTTCCTCAGGGTTTTCCTCTTCCTGCTGCTGAATCTCAGCTACTGCTTGGTCTTTGTGTCTTCCAGATCTTCTCAATGCATGTGAAGTTTTTGTTCTGCTCCTGAGTGTTCTTGTAGTTACAGCTGGAGCTTCTTGCTCTACCTCCACGGGGGCATCTTCAACTAGTGCCTCTTCTCCAGCAATGGCGGTGTCAGACTCGTCTTCAAGAGTAGTAGCAGATTTCTCTGTGACTGGCGTTTCCTCTTCCTCAGCTGAGTTCATCTCTTCTACTTCAGGTGTAGGATTCTCAACAGTATCAGTCTCTTCCACAGCTTCCTTGTTGCTGTCCCACTTTTCCTGCTCTGCCTCTGCTGCAGCAGATTCTTCACCTGTCACATTCTCAACTTCTTCCTCCTCCACATCTTTCTCCACCTCTGTTTCCATACTCTTTGCTTCTCCCTCATCCTTCTTCCCTTTCTCCCCATGTGATTCCTGCCCTGCCTCTTCTTCATCCCCTTCAGTCTCCACAGCTGGCTCAGACTCTTCTCCCTCTTCCTCTGTCTGAAGTTGTGTGCGGGCTCTTTTAGATTTACGTCTAGGTGTAGCAGGAGCAGACTTCCTTCCCCTCCTCAGAACTCTTGCTTCTACTGTTGGTTCGTCTTCTTCTGTGCTTTCCTCTCCAGCTGCCTCCTCATCTTGTACTTTTGTGGTTTGCCGTCTTGTTGTGGCTGTCACTGTCTTTCCACCACTTCTCAGAACTCTTGATTCAACAACTGGCGTTTCTTCCTCGTTGGTAACCATTCTCTCATCTGTAGGTGGTGTCTCTTCAGCACTTTCACCAACAACAGTCTCTCCCTGCTCATCTGCAGATGTCTCTGCAACAGCAGACTGTTCCTCTTCCACAGTCTCTTGCTCTGTGAGGGATACCTCTGCCACAGGTTCGACTTTTTCCATCTCAACTTCTGGCTCCGTATTTTCTTCTTTCTGCTCCTCGTCCTTTTCTTCTATCATCAGATCTTGGTTGTCTTCTTTTTCCTCTGCTTTGGTTTCCTCTGCTTGTATCTCTTCAGCCGGAGCAGTTTCTTGTTCTCCCTCTTCCTCTGTCTGAAGTTGTGTGCGGGCTCTTTTAGATTTACGTCTAGGTGTGGCAGGAGCAGACTTCCGTCCCCTCCTCAGAACTCTTGCTTCTACTGTTGGTTCGTCTTCTTCTGTGCTTTTCTCTCCAGCTGCCTCCTCATCTTGTATTCTTGCTGTGGCTGTCACTGTCTTTCCACCACTTCTCAGAACTCTTGCTGGAACAACTGGTGCTTCTTCCTCCTCAGAAACACTTTTTGTCTCATCGTCCTTTGCTGTCAACAGTGTCTCTTGTGCACTTTCTCCAGCTGCAGTGTCATCCACTTCAGATGTGGAGGTTGACTGTTCTGCCTCCACTGTATCTTGTGTCATGATTGCTTCCTCTGCAACATCATCTAAGGTCTCTCCCTCATCAGCACTTTCTCCAGCTGGAGCCTCTGCCTCCTCGTTGATCTCAGTGCTGCTGGCCTGTCCGTCCTCTGGAACATCTTGTTGTGTGACTGCTTCCTCTGCCACAGTGTCCTCTTTCTCCACACTCATTTCTGGTTCAATATTTTCTACTTGTGGAGTCGTATCCTCCTCCTCTAGTCCTTCTCCCTTCTCCTGCTCAATGATTTGCTGCTGTTCCTCAGCTTGTTCCTCTTGTTCCTTCGCTTCTCTCTCCTCAACTGCTGTAGATTCCTCTCCTTCCTCTTCCTCCTGGAGTTTCTTGTGGCTTCTTTTTGTTGCACGTCTTTGTGTGACAGGGAAAGACTTCCTCCCCCCCCGCAGAACTCGAACTGCTGCTTTCTCCTCACTATTTTCTGAGGCTACCTCCTCCACCTCTTGTTGAACATCGTCCTTTCTATTTCTTGCTGACTTGCGTCTTGGTGTGGCTTTGACTGCCTCTTTGCCACTTCTTTGTTTTCTGGCTTTGGTGCCTGCAGGTTCCTCCTCTTCATCAACACTTTTATTCTCATCTACTTCAGCTGTCTCCTTAGCACTCGCCTCCTCTGTATTGTGTACTGTGACTGTATCTTCCACATTCTCCCCCAACCCTTCCTCTTGCACTACCGCCTCCTCCTGCTCAGTTTGTCCTGCTCCCACAGGGGAACCAGGAACATGCTCCTCTGCCGTTGTTTCCTCCTCCATCAGCTTCCTCTGCTCAACTTCTTCCATGGCAGCAGTCTCTTCTTGAGGGCCCTCCTCAGCGGTTACTGTTTCATCCTGGACTTCTTGGTAGGTTTTTTTCAGGTCCACTAAAACCACAGTCACTCTTTGGAGATCAGAAAGCTGGGATTCTTCACTCTGTTGCTCCTCTTCTGAAGGTGCTTCCTCTTCACAGGGTGTGAGTATAGCTGAGTCAGCTGCAGGCTCGGCTAGTGGTGGGTCAGTTTCTCCTTCTTCATCTGCAGCAGCTGCCTCTCCAGCTGTGTTCTCCTCCTCTTCAGTCGTTGTCATTGTTCCTTCTTCTGACACTCCTTTTTCTACCTCCACAGCTACAGATTCCTCCTCCTCCACCTCTGCTTTACTCTCCTCTGTGGCTTCGCCCTCAACACCTTCTGTCGATGGCTTTTCAGCTGATCCCAGCCCTGCCTCCTCATCTTGTATTTTTGTGATTTGCCGTCTTGTTGTGGTTGTCACTGTCTTTCCACCACTTCTCAGAACTCTTGTTTCAACCACTGGTGCTTCTTCCTCCTCTTCAGTCTCCACAGCTGGCTCAGACTCTTCTCCCTCATCCTCTGTCTGAAGCTGTGTGCGGGCTCTTTTGGATTTGCGTCTAGGTGTGGCAGGTGCAGACTTCCTTCCCCTCCTCAGAACTCCTGTTTCTGCTGCTGGCTTGTCTGTATCAGCACTCTTTTCTACAGATGTCCTCTCTTGTTCATTTTCTTCCTGTTGGTCTTTTGTGGTTTTGGATTTTGGTGTGGCTGTCTTTCCACCACTTCTCAGAACTCTTGATTCAACAACTGGTGTTTCTTCCTCGTTGGTAACCATTCTCTCATCTGTAGGTGGTGTCTCTTCAGCACTTTCACCAACAACAGTCTCTCCCTGCTCATCTGCAGATGTCTCTGCAACAGCAGACTGTTCCTCTTCCACAGTCTCTTGCTCTGTGAGGGATACCTCTGCCACAGGTTCGACTTTTTCCATCTCAACTTCTGGCTCCGTATTTTCTTCTTTCTGCTCCTCGTCCTTTTCTTCTATCCTCAGATCTTGGTTGTCTTCTTTTTCCTCTGCTTTGGTTTCCTCTGCTTGTGTCTCTTCAGACGGAGCAGTTTCTTGTTCTCCCTCTTCCTCTGTCTGAAGTTGCGTGCGGGCTCTTTTAGATTTACGTCTAGGTGTGGCAGGAGCAGACTTCCGTCCCCTCCTCAGAACTCTTGCTTCTACTGTTGGTTCGTCTTCTTCTGTGCTTTTTTCTCCAGCTGCCTCCTCATCTTGTATTTTTGTGGTTTTTCTTCTTGCTGTGGCTGTCACTGTCTTTCCACCACTTCTCAGAACTCTTGCTGGAACAACTGGTGCTTCTTCCTCCTCAGAAACACTTTTTGTCTCATCGTCCTTTGCTGTCAACAGTGTCTCTTGTGCACTTTCTCCAGCTGCAGTGTCATCCACTTCCGATGTGGAGGTTGACTGTTCTGCCTCCACTGTATCTTGTGTCATGATTGCTTCCTCTGCAACACCATCTAAGGTCTCTCCCTCATCAGCACTTTCTCCAGCTGGAGCCTCTGCCTCCTCGTTGATCTCAGTGCTGCTGGCCTGTCCGTCCTCTGGAACATCTTGTTGTGTGACTGCTTCCTCTGCCACAGTGTCCTCTTTCTCCACACTCATTTCTGGTTCAATATTTTCTACTTGTGGAGTCGTATCCTCCTCCTCTAGTCCTTCTCCCTTCTCCTGCTCAATGATTTGCTGCTGTTCCTCAGCTTGTTCCTCTTGTTCCTTCGCTTCTCTCTCCTCAACTGCTGTAGATTCCTCTCCTTCCTCTTCCTCCTGGAGTTTCTTGTGGCTTCTTTTTGTTGTACGTCTTTGTGTGACAGGGAAAGACTTCCTCCCCCTCCGCAGAACTCGAACTGCTGCTTTCTCCTCACTATTTTCTGAGGCTACCTCCTCCACCTCTTGTTGAACATCGTCCTTTCTATTTCTTGCTGACTTGCGTCTTGGTGTGGCTTTGACTGCCTCTTTGCCACTTCTTTGTTTTCTGGCTTTGGTGCCTGCAGGTTCCTCCTCTTCATCAACACTTTTATTCTCATCTACTTCAGCTGTCTCCTTAGCACTCGCCTCCTCTGTATTGTGTACTGTGACTGCATCTTCCACGTTCTCCCCCAACCCTTCCTCTTGCACTACCGCCTCCTCCTGCTCAGTTTGTCCTGCTCCCACAGGGGAACCAGGAACATGCTCCTCTGCCATTGTTTCCTCCTCCATCAGCTTCCTCTGCTCAACTTCTTCCATGGCAGCAGTCTCTTCTTGAGGGCCCTCCTCAGCGGTTACTGTTTCATCCTGGACTTCTTGGTAGGTTTTTTTCAGGTCCACTAAAACCACAGTCACTCTTTGGAGATCAGAAAGCTGGGATTCTTCACTCTGTTGCTCCTCTTCTGAAGGTGCTTCCTCTTCACAGGGTGTGAGTATAGCTGCAGGCTCGGCTAGTGGTGGGTCAGTTTCTCCTTCTTCATCTGCAGCAGCTGCCTCTCCAGCTGTGTTCTCCTCCTCTTCAGTCGTTGTCATTGTTCCTTCTTCTGACACTCCTTTTTCTACCTCTACAGCTACAGATTCCTCCTCCTCCACCTCTACCTTACTCTCCTCTGTAGCTTCGTCCTCGTCGCCTTCTGTCGATGGTTTTTCAGCTGATCCCAGCCCTGCCTCTACTTCTCCCTCTACCTCTGCCTCCTCAGCTGTCAGTTCCTTTGGTGCCTCATCCTCTTTCCGCAGCTGTTTTCTGCTTCTACTAACAGATTTCCTCCCCCTTCTCAGGATCTTTGTTTCTACTGGCGGTTCATCTTCATCCATTCTCTTTTCGACAGATGCCCCTGTCTCCTCTTCTTCATCATCTTGCTGTTTGCTTCTTTTGGATCTGGTTGTTTGTGGTGCTTTGATCGTCTTCCCTCCACTTCTCAGAGCTCTAGTTTCAGCAACTGGTGGTGGTTGAACTTCCTCACCCTCCTCAACTGGCTTCCCTTCATCATTGCGTTCTTCAACCTGTACCTCCTCATCTGCCAATGTCTCAGACATGACTTCTGATTGCTCCTCCACTTCATCTTGTTCTGAGACAGTTTCCTCTGCCACAGCTTTCCCTTCCTCCACCTCCTTCTCTGCTTCTGGCTCTAAACTTTCTTCTTTTTCAGACACAGCATTCTCCTTAATTTCTTCTCCTATCTCATCCTCACTTTTTTCCTCCATTTCTTGATCTGTTTTTTCTATAGCTGCCTGCGGACATGCCTCTTCATCCTCTGCTTCCTGGATTTGTTTACGGGTTCTTCTGGGTTTACTTTTAGGTGTGGCAAAAGCAGACATCCTCCCCCGTCTCAGTGATCTTGTTGTCACTGCTGGTTCCTCTTTTTCACTGTTTTCTGCAAGTGCCTCATCTTGCTCCTCCTCTTGCTTTCTGCTTCTTGCAGTCTTGCTACTTGGTGTAGATGTGACTGTCTTTGTTCCACTTCTCAAAGCTCTGGTTTCAACAACTGATGCTTCTTCCTCATCTAAAGTCACTGCCTCATCCACCTCAGCAGGCTGGAGATTCTGTTCAGCATCATCTCCTACTGGAATGTCTACCTCTGTATCTGCATCTGTCTCTGAAGTAGCAGGTGGTTTCTCCTCCACAGCCTCCATCTCTCCTTCCACCTCAACAATGACTGTTTCTCTTTCGACTGCTTCCTCACCAGCTTTGCCTTCTTCCTGCTGCTGTTTGCTTCTGCTTGTTGACCTGTGGCTTGCTTCAACAGTCTTGCTCCTGTTCCTGAGAACTCTTGTTTCAATAACCAGTGCTTCCTCTTCTTCGGTTTCTGTATCATCCACATTGGGAATTTCTTCCTTTTCTTTTTCAGAACTGTCTTCTTTAAGCTCTTCAGTGTCTGCTTCTGGAGTTGTATTAAACGATTTTCCTGTAATGTTGTCCTGTGTCCCTCTTTCCTTCTCTTCCACTGCCAGCTTTTCTGGCTCAGGTGTTTGTTTCTCTGCAACAGAAGTGGAAACATCCCCCTCTGCTGTTTTAAGCTCCATCTGTTCATTTTCTGGAGCAGCACACTCTTCAGCAGTTAGTGTTTCTTCCGCCTCCTTCACACTAAAATGATGGCCGCTTGTTTTCAGGTCCACTAAGATGACAGTAGCTTTCTGGAGCATGGGAATCTCAGAGCCAGTGTTGTTTTCTTGAAGCTCTTCTGCAACAGTCTCATCTTGACCTTCGTCGGGCGTTACTGTTCCTGAAGCAACAGTAACTATGTCAGGCTCTTGTATCACATTGAGTGCCTCTTCCTCCTTATCTTCTTCAACCAAAGTTACAGTCTCTGCCCCTCCCTCTGTCTTTTCCTCTTCCTGTACCACCTTCCTCTCCAGGTTCACCTCAGCTGAAGACACGTCTTCCTCTTCCCCTGCTCTTAGAGCTCCACCTTCTCTTACAGCAGTCAGTTCCTCAGCTGGTATCTCGTCTTCAGGTTTGTCAATCATCTTGTCTTGTTCCACCTGCACCTGTTCATCTGCTTCTTCTTCTCGAGCAGAACCTCCTGCTCCCAGGTCAGCTTCATTTGTGTGCTTTTCCTCTTGTTGCTGTTGCCTTTTACTTTGTTTTGTGGGTTTAGGTTTAGGAGTGGCTTTACGTCTGCCTCTCAAAGCTCTCCTCTGCACAACGGGGGGCTCCTCTATCTCATCATCAGAGTTCTCCGCTTTATCCCCAATCATTGACGTCTCTGCCTCTGTTACTTTTTCATTCAGAGCATTCTCTTCTGTCTCTTGTCTATCTGGAAGCTCTGTGGCACTGTCTTTCACTACAGTGTCCTCCACTCCAGGCTGCGTATGTTTTTCTGTCTCCTCTTCATTTGTCAACTGTTGCAGCTTTTCTTCTTCTGCTATTTCTTCCACAGCAACAACATTCTTCTCTCGGGTAGCAATTTCTTCTGCTTCTTGTCCCTCAGTCACAGTTGACTCCTCCACTACTTCAGTTGTAGGAGGCTCCTTCTCTGCCACTTCATTAATCTCCTTATCCAATTCTTCACATACTTTCTGGCTGTGTCGGTGATACTTGCGTGTAAGCGCGGGGCTGTTCACAACAGTTCTTCCTCTCAAAACTTTCCTACCATCCTGGGCTGTAGTTTCCTCCTTGACCCCCTCCTCTAGCTTGCTGAGCCGCTGGGATCTCCGTCTGGGGGTTTCCCTCTGTACAGTTTTTATGGTCTTTCCAATAGTTCTCCCTGTTTTTCCAGCATCACCACCCTCTGATGCGGCATGTGTTGATAGACTTAACTCATGTTGTGCTGGTTCTTCTGAGTTTTCATCAGAGATCTTACCTTGAGTTACCTCTTCCACTTTATCCAGGGCTTCTTCTTCCTTGTGCACCTCTAAAACATCATCAGAGACTACCAGCACTGCAGTGTCTTCTTCTTGAGACTCTTCATCTGCTCCCTCAAGTTCTGGTGCCACATTTTCAACTGTTATCTGTGAGTCACAGGAGGTGTCGTTCAGATCCTGTGTGCCATCATCTTCTACTGGAGACTCTTCAGCAGTGGGTGCTGATGTAACCTCAGCTTCTTCAAGGTCTTGTGAGGTTAGGACAGTGGCTGGTACATCTGTCACTCTAGGTGCTGATTCTTCAGCTGCATCATCAACTTCATCCTCTGCTTTTTCTTCAGTAGCCACACTGAGCACACTCTGAAAGTAAACACAGAAAATTGAATCATGAACGAGTTGCTGTAATAGTCACATAGACAAAAATGCAAATAAGAATTGGCGTACACGTACCTCAGTCTGCATCATTTCAGAGACATTATGAACTTCGTTTTTCTGTTGCTCAGAAACATGCTCCTCTGTGGGGGTTTCTGCTTCAATATCCTCGATTCTAAAAGACAATGACAGCACTTGTTAATTTCAAAGCATTATACAGTGTAATGATTTAACCATGGATAAACATAGAGCATGTTGTTTATGAGATTCTGGCAAAAATCAAGCTCTCAAAATTTTATTCCTGATCAAAGAGTCAGACTTCTACAGGCCACTTTGTGTTAGTTTCCCTTTTAGGACTTAACTTTGTATGGAATCATTTTAAGTACGAGGACACATTGTTCTGTGTGATGATGTCTACTTTCATCTAGCTGCATCGCTGCGTTTTCCCTGTCTGCAGTCTGTTGTCATGCACATGCATACTTGTAAAAGACTGATTATAAACCCGATTACACATATACATGGCAGTGAAATCGGTATTCTCCAGGAGAAATCTACTCTAATCCCTTCTCTAATCCCCTACCCTGATTACAGAAACCATCTTTCTCGTTTACATGACAGTTAAGAAATCACCTTACTGGAGATAGCAGACTATAACCCGGTTACTTAAGTGCATGTAAACACACTGATAAAGTTGTTATTACAAGGCTACAAGTGTGAAACTTTGCTAACATGATAACAGGTGGTTGTATATACGGGGAGCTAAAGTCTGAAAAAGCTAGTAAATGGACCTTGTGTTAAGATTTTGTCAAAATACTGTTTCCAAGGTCAAGAAAGAACTTACATGCATAACAGATTTGCTCCACTTAGCAAGAATACATAAATATATTCTCACACACCAAGGAACGTTGTATTGACATGTGAAGCTTTTGGTAGATGTCTTCTCAACTGTGCATTGCTCATGCTGGGGACCACGGAAGGAGGACTACTGTGTTCCTTTAAAGGGGCGGGAAATGCATTCAGCATGTTTGTTAGGCCTCAGACCATTACAGTGCTGTGACAAAGAGAACCATCTTCTCATGTGGCTGCTCATTTCCCTGTCTTAATAACCATCTTCTCAGGACGTTTAACTACAGACCATGTTTGTTTTTTTTTACAGTGGAAGAAACTGAAATGACAAACTTAAACAGTGAGAATGTTTCTGAATTCAACTTGGACACACTGAACTCAAATGGTCTGAATGGAGTTGAATGATGTTAGCAAACCGTAACTCTAGATCTCCTAATAGCACCTTCACATATACTTGTTGATGTTGTGAAAAGTAAATGTGACTTATCAAACCTGGGTCTGCTTTGATTGCAAAGATAGTACTACTACTTATTTTTTCTTCAAATAAATAAATATAATACACCACAATAGATCATCCAAACCACCCGTCAGATTGAATTTTCTGTGTAAAAATCACAGCAGCAATCACCTTTAATGATAAAATAGTCATGGACCCTGATGGCACACAGTCTACATTTAACCTTCAGTCCAGATAGTAGATAGCAGATTTAATTCCTAGCGATTTGAAGAGAGGTCATATTCTTTGGTGTTGCTTATCAGTGATATGGTTTAATGCTGTCACCTGATCATTTTTTCTGGCTTGTCCTCTGTGATCTTTCCTCCAGTCTTCCTTCGTTTTGAGCCACTGCTCCTACTCCGAGCTGCAACAGGCACGTCATCGGCCTCTGAAATGGTTCAAATTGTTACAATACATGTTATTACATGAAATAAAATATATGCTAATAAACAATCTAAGGGAAAGTTTATAAAAAAATAAATGCCTACCTTTGGTGGCTCTCAGTACTGTCACTTCCTCCTACAAATCAAAATGACAGCGATTATATATATATAGAGAGAGATATATTTACTTATAGAAATAGTTTGTATTTCATATACTGTATGTGGAGAAAAAAATGAAAAAATGTTATAAATATACCACAATTTCAACTGTGCACTCCATAGATCCAGCTTCTTTTATCTGTGTGGTAATTGCCTCCATGACCACATCCTTTTCAGTCACCTCAGTGATCACAAGTGATTCCTCCATGAATGACAGATTCCTGGATACAGCTGAGACATACTTACATATTAAACTATTTGAAATATAATTAGATTGAACATTTGCCAATTCAAATATGAAATAGAGTCTTTATGGTGTCTAATATAAAGTAGGGTCCAAAACTTTGTTGACAAGCCTTATAGGTGCAACAGCAGCTACAGTTGTGTATAATGGTCATGCATGAAGATGGTAAACATGGCTGCTCTGGCCTTGCTGGAGGACCTAGCCAATGTGGCCCAAACAAAGGTATTTATATGTAAAAGGTTGAGGAAGTCTATGTCTTATGGCTAACTGTAGGGTGGGAAATCATTGACATTTATAAAAAAAGAATCAGGTGTATGTGTAGATGCAGATTTCTGCCTTTGAGAGTACATACAGTAGGGTTTTAGTTGTGAGCCTGCACAGGGTTTTATGCATCTGGTTAAAACCATTCTCCTTTAAAATGAAGCATATTACTATCAGTCTGTAAAATGGCCCAATGAAGCCTGTGTGTAGCTGTTGGTTTTTCTTACCACTCAGATCCATGGTCTGGATCTTGCTGGCTATGTTGGTCCTCTGGCTTGGCCCACCAACACTCTCCACCTCCCACAGCAGGTCTGTGCCTCCTGGATACTGGCGGAGGTACTTTTCACACACTGGAAACAAAGAGGAGTGGATAAAATGTACAGTCCTGCACGGTTTTAATCTATAAAAATACCTGCACAAAGACAAGTAACTGAGAAAGTAGATCGTTTCATACATGCCAGGTGTATAAGCTGCATGGTGGACTTGCATACCTTTGTACATTGCTTTTGTGAGGGGGTACCTCAACCCCAGATACTCTTCTTTGAAACTGAGCACAAAGTCCTCCAGCATCTGGAGGCCAAAGCCTTTACCACGGTGAAATTTCCTGACAAATATGGAGTCCATCACAGGAAGCTGATAGCTTCTGGTTGAAAAAGAATTACATAAGCTGCCTACAAGGGAAACAAAGAGAGGCATACTCATGAAGACATGTATCGATAAGTAAGCACAGTAATGAAAACATTACAGTAGCATCCAGGATCTAGTATCCAATACCACACATAAGTGATCTTCTCCCTCAGCAGTGAGAAGGCCATTTGGAATATCAACACAAAAACTTATGAGCATTTTCTCAAACTTGTCTTTCTGCATTAGGCAACATAAATTACCTGAGGGTTTGACTGAGTAGAAGCCAACAGCCTCTCCATTATTCCAGTGGATTTTTGCATAATCTTTTTCTCCATGGCAGAGGAAAGGCACCTCCCCCTCAGAGCTGCTCATCTCCTTGGCTCTGTAGATTACCCGATTAAGAATGTATAAAACTATTCTCTCTCCAAGCGTCTCCACCTGAGGGACACACACAGCATACGTAGCATCACATTAGATACATGTTTGAATTTATTGTATTAGAAAGCAAATCTTATACCCCGCAGAAGTAATCCCTTTAATCAACACCAGATGTTTAAGAGATCCTTCTTGTGGGTGATATTCATTATGGAAATTAAAGGATAGGATTGGAAGTCTATCTTACAAGCCATACGTGCCACATGTGCATTATATAAGAATTACTGGTTGCTGTAATCATTCCTGGTCCATACTGGCTGTGAAGAGATCATTTCCTAACTTGACTACACTTTAAGGTTGGGGGCAAAGATTGCCACATCTCAGTAAGAACGACACAACAAGGACATATCCTGCTCAAAAAACTTACGAAACAACAGAATACACTAGTGCCACAGGTCAAACTTGCATTGGTGGAGTATAAGTCAACAGCTGACCCTCTGAACCTGAGTCAAATGACGCTTTGGTGAACTCAGTTCCACCAGGGATGGAAATTAATTGAATGATATTGACTTTCTAACATCCTTTGAGAGAGAAAATGAGAGATATAGAAATAGAATGAGGACTATGGATCTTGTCCTCCATGTCTAACAGTGTAGTGGCATTATGAAGTGATTGTATATTTATTCTTTGAGCCCTGCACACTTAAATAAAAGTTACCCAGGTCAGTAGCATGATGATATTTTCACACAACGATAAACTCCTTGAATTCAGAGAAGAGCTGTTCCTGTAATAGTGAAGGCTCAAGAGAATCCCTCTAACATTTTAATTGCACACCAATGACTCAATGAAAAAAAAACAGAACAGAATGGCTCAATATGGTTCCCAGTGTGGTTCATTACAGTTTAGCAAAGCTAGTAAATGTAAAAGTGGGGCAGAAATGCTCAAAAATAAAAATAGAAGCATCCAAATGCTTCAAATAGTTCTGTGTTTAGCAGCAGTACCTCTCAGGAGCACAGCCCACAGGGAAAACACCAACGTTTTACAGCTGAAGCAGGACGCAGACGTTGACAGGACACTCTGGGTTTATTTAGCAGGGTAGTTATTCATGAGAAATTCTAATATGCTAACTAACCAAAGTACTCAAAGTATTTTCTGTGTGATTAGCTTAGACCGGAGGTTCTCTACTGGTCTCACCCTGGGACCCTCATTTTCCCACGATCATTGAGTCACGACCCACTTTTATAGAATTCAAACCAAGCAAATTTATTTTTCAACAATATCCTTTTTTTTAACATAAATACATATATTTACATGTACAAAGTGCATTTCAGAGCACATTATTAAGAAACTGAGGAGGACCATGACAACCGCATGTACACTAAAATAAATATCAAAACTGCAGAAAATGAAATCAGATATTTTCACTTATATACTTATATCACTCCATCAAAGCTAAAACAGCCAGAATGTGTAATAGCTTCTTTCCACAAGCCATAAGACTCATGAACAGCCAAACACCTTAAACCTGTACATAAAAAAAAAAAAAAAAAAAATCTACCTTTTAAATGGGGTTTCTGCCCCTTTTTATCCTCAATGTGCGCAAATCCACATTTTAAATACTGTGGGTCATCTTTGTGCTTCATCATCTTGCCTCCGAACATCAACACAAACTTAATGTGAACGTCAATCAAATGATGGTTACCATGGCTACGGTGTGAAACTGCTGCACATCTCTGACACATGCCTGTCAATTTTTTTTTTTCAAAATTAAAGTCCAACATCAGCTACGCATGAAATATTTTTTATTTATTTTTGACCAGCTGTCCGTGAACGGGTCCGCGACCCACCAGTTGAGAATCACTGGCTTAGACCTTACATAAGTGTGACACGGGCTGAATGTGAGTTTTGTTCATAACTTCAGATTTGGAGCACACATACTCTCTCACCTATAGAATAACATCCTCTTCCTGCTCATCATCATTGGTATTGCATGTAATGTCACATGTAATTCAGCTTACAGGGTGTGGGACAGATGGCTTTCATTTGATGTGACATCATGATGTTGCATCATTTCTGTGGATTCAGCAACCACCTAAAGTCAACAATCTCTGCCCAAGACAGGATCACCAAAAACTCTCCCCAGTGCAACGGTACTGCACGAGCAATGATCACTGTTAGAAACCTGTTTTCATACCAGTCAATGCAGACTGAAAGGTTTGTGTGCAGCTGATGTCTCAGATCAGAATGAATGACAGGGTGGATCTCCCAGCTGTCAAAACATCTGCTCATACCTCTACAACTCCATCACGAGCAGGGTCTGCTGTCTTGAGAATGTCCTCCACTGTCCACCACCGGTCCAGCAGGTACAGAGCCACAGTAGAGAACAGGTCAGTGGGAGAGAAGAGGGCCAGGATTGTCTTGTCATCATTGTGTCCGTACAGAGGAACCAAGCCTACTCTGGAGATATTTATGGTGACCTGAGGACAGACGTACAGGTTAGTACAGACAATCAATGGTGAAGTGAAGGTTTACAGTGGAGATGACTGCTAGATGTGTGATTACTGAGCCTTTGTTCAACCTTCTTCATATCGTCCTCACTCTGAACAATCAGAAAGCTCACTAATCACAACTGTTCTTTTTGAGAGTTGATTCAAAATGTTTTTAGTTGGTCTTTTAATCTGTCGCACTGCACTACAGAGTATTTAATGGTGTCTCCTGACAGAATAACAATATATTCTTCCAGAGCTTTTAAATAGCTTTGCTTAAACTACACTGACTGAACTCTTGCTAAGAGAAAGACAGACATATTATTACTTTACACACAGAAAGTTTCATTAATGAGAAAACCTGCACTAAAAACACAACCACACATATTTTATTTGCTTATAAAAAAATCTAAATTGCTGTCCATAAAATAGGTCTTATAACATAGTTCTGAGGCTACATTTTTATAGGTTTAAACAATTATAAAATACAGGCCTCACAATAATGTACATTTGTTTCTAGTATACTTCCACTGTGTTTGTAATAAGCAGCCACTACACAGGTACAAGCCATAATAGCCTATTGACTGATCATGAATAAATCTATATTTACCATCCAACATGTGAATTCTTCTTATTCCACTATATAATTATAGCAACAAATACAATGTAAGCAGATTTCTTCTCTGGTGAATCCAAGCAGTAACTTGATATACTTGATAAAAACGGGTCCTGGCCCCTAAATTTTGAGATACTATTTTAAGATACTAAATGGTGTTTTTGCTGACTTTTATGGACCTTAATGACCTGACACATATTGTTAAAAACACCACACTGGCTCAAACAGGGGTGAGCTAATGCAAACGTCCAGCATGTGTTGTGTTTTACCGTGGTGGAGTCAGACAGGGTCAGGTGCTCAGGAGAGTCGGGGTTGCTGTATAGGAGGTTGTTCATGTAGTTGCGGGCTGACTGTTCCAGCTCTGCTTGGCTAACATCAGCCAGCAGATCCACAGGGAACTTCATCCTTAAACAACACAAAACAAACAGCCGTCAGCAATTACTGTCACCATCCACCTGTAGAGTAATGAGCTACTGTTTGGGCTTAAAGAAGCTCATGATTATTGGATACAGTGATGGCAAATTAAAGCCACTATGTGTAGTGTGCATTGTTGTCTATAACAGTGCTGTTGTTTCTTTTTTTTTACCACTAGGAGGCGCCAAAGTTACACATTTTCAAAGTCAAAGTGACAACACTTAGAAACTAGAACAGTAAAATTCTTCCAAAATATGATTTTAAATTGTAGGAAACTCAAACAAATCTTTGTTTAAAATCTGGTCAACAGTTGATTGTGGTTGTTACTCAGCTGTAGCTCCACATCTGGTTGTTTTTGCTTTGTTTTGTGTCCCTGCTCTAAAAATATAATGAACGTGTTATTATAAAATACCACCACCTTAACTGCCCTAACAAGCAGTTCTTGTATGCCATGTTTGGATCTGGCTTCAGAGTGCAACTTGGCAGCATTGACATGGTCTGACTATTGGAACTTGAAAATGCCTGCTAGGTGAGTGTGCTCACATTTATCTTGTAACTAGTGTCTAAGCATCTCTGAGTAGGTGAGTGAGTTAGAAAAGCTGTTTTCTTTTAGTACTATATTGTATAAACTAATAGCATTTTACAGTTTGATTTTTAGTATAAATGGAGGAAAGCGTATACATATTTTTCATTAATAACTGAAAAATTGGGATGCCGACAGGGTCTGTATCAGGGCTAATTAAGGAATTTTGAATCACTGATCATAAAGCCCAATCTGTCGGATGTAAAATACTCCAGAGCTCTAGGATTCTAGTTCTACGTACAGCCGTCTGAGTGAAGTGAACTTCTTGGCCACATTGGGAAGGAGTCATTGAGATGAGACCCTATATTTCATATTCAGCCTACAAATGTGGACTTCAGAGGATCCAGCTCCTCTGCCCAGCTGGGACACACATAATGTGTTTGTGGCAGCTACAGAGAAATGACCAGTAGAGTTATGGGAAAGTATGATAGATACAGATAAGACTGAAAAGATGTAGTAGCACTTTAGCCCACCGCTGCGTGTTGTTTAGTGGAGTTAATAGCCATGTTAGCATGCCAGTGTGGCTTTGGTTCATAAAAAAGCAATGGTTGTGGAAATAATGCTATTGTTAATGTGCAGGCAGTTAGAATACAGATGTGTTCTCTGACCTAATGGCTTTATTAATAAATGATTTACTCCTTTACTATTTGATAGATCAGTTATAAGCCATTAATAAGAATAAATATTGAGTTTCCAGGTTAAAATCCTTCATAATGGGTGCCTTATTAGAAACTGGTACCAATAAGGGTTTGCATACTTTAACACTCTTTCTATTCCATGACATGTACTTTTATCCAATAAGAAGAACTGTTAGGCACTCCCTGGGGGCCTAATGGGGGCAACATCCAGCATGCCATACCCCTCTCTCTCTCTCTCCATGTTTCCTGACTCTCTGCACTGACTCTCAAATAAAGGCCAAAAAATAATCTTTTTTAAAAAAGAAATCCTGTGTTTGATTGCAGCACTTAGAAAGAGTTGATGAACTGACATCCTAAATCCAGCACGCCTCTCAACCCAACAGTGGTCTATTCCATGAATAGCTACTATGTAGGATAAACTTGAACTAAACTGTGGCAGTGGCAATCTGATCCAATTCACCTGCCACAACAAATCCCAGTGAATCCTCAGTGATCTCTCGTGAGACTAATAAACTGTGAAAGTTAGCGTATGAAGTAAGCTTCAGCTGGGATAAGAAAGCCTGTACTTTTTTAAATCTTTTAAATGACACTTTGAACTATGTGATATTGTAGTAAATTGTACAGACACGAGGAGAATCAATACATGACAGTAAATGACTACATGATACTAATGTGGCTAACATGTCAAACCACATGTCAAGCCTCCGGCTTCATGTCGACTGACCTTCTAACTCTGACCTTTACAAGCAACTCAAACCTGCAAGAGACTCCCAGCAGGATCACATGCTGAGACGTCTTTTTTACTAATTAACTGCACACAATGTTGATTCAGTGGGATTATATACAGGCAAACTGATAAAGAAAGCTAAGAGCCAGCTCTACATCATACAGTTTAGAAATGAACAGCATGACTAAATAACAAGTTGTCTTTATCAAATGAGCAGAGGAATGAATGAACATACAAACTAACAGTGACGCTCACATTGTCCTGACGTGAGGCCTGTCATCTCCAATCAGTTAATCTGCACAGATCCACGGTGACTTACAGCAGACCAACACAGTTACAGCTGTGTTTGTATCATGAAACTACAGAGAAGGGCGTGTTGATGCCATTATATCACCACCCCTTATTGTTTGAATATGTGTCTAATTACAAACTAGTACACAGGGTTTTTGGGGGGGGTGCTGGGCTGAGCCGCTGCCAGACAGACAAAGACTTGAAATTTATTTGCATCAACACTCATTTTAAGTCTTTTTAAAACAACACTTACATACCCATATGCACATTGAAAGAATGACTGCTTGTTGTTATCATTCCTCCTGTCTATTCCTGCCATGAAGAGATTCAAGGTAAGTGATGGAGCAGCAACAGGGATGGGTACCAAGGACTGGTCTTTCATTGGTACTGGTTTCTGATTGGTTTGGTCCGTGCAGCTATCAGTATTTGAACATCATTCACTTATTCATCCAGTAATGATTCTAATAATGATGACTGATTCCTCATTTACATTCTGTGGACTGTAAAGCAGACCGGCTGATGTGTTTAACAGACGTAACACTGGTGACCTTATTGAACAATATGCCATATCTTCATGTTGTTGTGGATTTTCTGACCAAAGCCACTGATGTCCCACCAGTACTGCAGTCAGTCTACCCCCCCCCCCCCCGCCTCGAGTTGCCGAGCAGCTCTGATGTACTGAACAGTGTGCCTAAAATCAGAGTGCTAACACTAATCAGACAAAACAACTGCATGTTTACCCCGACACTACGATAAACTTTAGCGTGGATGGCTGCGGTGCTCTGATTGGTCTTCCTGCTGTCTTAAACGTATGCCATGCCACATTTAACATGCTACCTGTTGTGCGATTATGCTGAATCACTGGAGAAGGTGAACAACAATTAATAGTATGTCATGATCTGAAGCCTCACATTAGCTTCAGATGAACTTAAGAAGCATTTTCACACAGGACAAGTTGCTCTACACTGCCGCTACACAGAGGAGAAGGATTACACTGACTCTTTTGAGTATGTGAGTATTATTTTATCCTTTCATAGTTTTGTTAAAGTCAACACTCATAATAGAGACAAATCATGGACTGTGGCATGTTTGTGTGCTGTGAAGGTATCTATATCCAAAACTTCAGTGTTGTCTGTAGTACCTCTTTATATTCAGAAGCTACAGTATGTTTTAAAAATATCACCTGGGCCCTGTTTTGCATTTGCAGATATCTAAATTAACTTGATTTGATAGTTGATCATTTTACATTGGTCTGAATACTTCTGCTTTGTATTCTTTGCTTGAGTAGATGAATTGGTCATTAAATGCAACATCGTATATATCAGATCATCAACTTTTGATTTTGGGGTCAGCCTTTGTCATTCCCTCTAACACCTCCTGAATAGAGTCCACACCTCCCACAATAAACAAATGGTAAACCAGCCCGACCCCCCACACAACCTTTGCATCCCATTACTGCAGAGTAGTGAGACATGATGTAAAACCAGCTGACTGAGTCGATTACAGGAGGTTGTAGTCAGAAGCAAACAGGATTAACGACTGTCACCGTAGCTTCGGGGGCTGCAGGGTCAAAGACACATGCGAACACACCCCCCCTCCAGTACACACATGCTCATTCACAAGCCTTCAACAGCTGTCTGCGCACACAAGCCTGACTGTAATTTATACATTAACACTTCTTCAAACCTTCCTGTTCAGACACTTGTAGCCCTCTCAGTCCAAAACTTACCTCCTTTACATTGTAGAGATCATTAAAAATGATCATCGGTTGTAAGTTGTTGCAACTTCTCATAATGTAACTGAAGACAGAAAACTAAACTGTCCTTGTCACTACACTGGTGTGGGTGAGTGGGATCTGAGGAGGGTATCATGGGCCACTGGATGCATTACGCTCTGACTGTCAGACTGGATAGACATAAAGCTGGGTACAAAACCTGCACTGAAATGTGTCATGGTTCCAAATTTAGAGAAAAAGGGAAAAATGCAGAACTATCAAGTAAAACCGTTTGTCCACACTAGCTAACAAGCTGAATCTCCAAGGTTGATGTATGGAACCACAGCTGCAGACTCGTCATGTGTGGACAACAGCGACCAGCCTGTGTCAGTAGTCTGGTGTCAGTATGTTGGATATGTGTTCATTATTGTGTGTCAAACATTGTGTTTGGATGCTGATATATGACGGGAATTTCCATTCAATTTTAATTCAGGCTGAAACATAAACCTCTAGCTTTGTGCAACTTTGAACAAAAACGACCCAGCCAAACCGACACCACAGCTCACAAACACACACACACACACACACACACACACACACACACACACACACACACACACACTCCTGCTGATAAACACAGTCATAAAGATTCTAGATTCTGTCTTGATGATTTAGTGTGTGCTGTACTTGCAGGACCAGTTTCTTCAGCACATAAAAAAAAAAAAAACAACCCAGAGGGGATGTCGGTGCCTATGCATGTATGCCAATAACATCAAAACAACCTACAGGCGTATCTTCATCAAAAACCATTCAGAGGGTGTGCTCCTCTTGCACCTAATTACTTATTGTTCCCTGTGACTCTTCAGCCTTTGCCGTGTCAAATGTCGTTTCCCTGTATGAATAAATGAAACCAGTTAGTACAGAAACACAGTACAGGCTTTATATCACTGGCTTTGCAAGGATAAAAGAGGGGCCCTGCACTACATGGTTATATGAGGAGGTTGGTCCCCACCAACAGTCCACAACCCAAAGATATTCAGGTTACTGTCATAGAGGACTAAAGAAACCAGATAAGAAGCTGGGACCAGAGAATTTTGGCATTTTTTTCTGAAAAGATATCTCAAAACAATGATCAAAACAGCTGCTGAATAATTTTCTGTCGATCAACTGATTTAATACACTAATCGTTGCTCTACGCACACACACACACACACACACACACACACACACACACACACACACACTGTCAGGAGCATCATCAGCCAAGCATAAAGTCCAGTTTGTGTGTATGAGAGAGGGAGAGCTAACCACTCCCTCAGGGTGTGAATACCACAGATCCATCCATAAACGGGTCACACACTGCACTCCTCTATAAATACAGTTAGTGTGGACCAATTGGTACACATTTAAATGCACAACAAAATAAAAATGTATTGTGATGACGGCGCAATCTCATGTGAGTATAACTGACTTTGAACTCATCCTTACAAGTATTGTGTGTGTATCCGAAGCCTGATATATCTTATTCCTCTGTTGTTGTCCAGAAACAATTAAAAACACGTCAATGAGACATGTTCCTTCATCATGAAGAGTTTGGTTACATTAGTTTATTTTAAAAATGGCCCCAAAGAGTAATAACAGTGATAAGATAAAAAAGTTGTATCAAGTCTTTTATGTCTCCAGAGAGGAGCTGTATGAAATTAAATTGGGGTGTAAGACTACAAGCCCCACCACAAGTGTGAAAATTTAAAGAAATGTGGGGGTGTGGAGTTAGAAAGACCTCTGTGGGCCACTCCTCATCTCTGCTGGAGCCTAACAGCTCCAGGCTACGTTAGCTGCTAGCAGCATAACACACCCCAGTCTGCCACAGAACTGTCAGCAGCTGAGTTGCATTGTGGGTGATGCAGGCACCGGGTTTTGACAAGTAAGAAGAATACATGGAATGAATCAGATGATATCTCTGATTCTGCTGGATTGATTGTGATCATGTTATCGAAGTGTCCGCGGTGAAGCTTTTTTATGTAGTTAAATCTGTATCAGGCTCATTATTAAAGCCTCGCATTGGGAGACTTGATCAGGATTTGCTCATTTCCAATCAATATCCAATCACGTGCAGATCCTCAGGGGTCATTTTTTTGTAGCTGTGGTCCCCTCATCACTACAGACGAGCTTTCTTTACACAAGCCCCACGTACTGCCCCACATCCATTATGCATGCTTTCGTACTGTCCCCTACCCCAACACACACACACTGTCAGTGAGCATCAGCAGCCGAGCAGAAAGTCCAGTCTGTCTTTTGTGAGAGAGAGACAGAGACACACAGAGAAAGAGAGAAAACAAACCTGGCAGCTGACTGTGTGTTTGTGTGTAGATGCATGCATGGCTCTAGTGAAAACAGGCCCAGAGCTCCCTTGGGGCAGGGAGTAGTGAATACCACACATCCATCCATAAAGCAGCCAGACACTTCACTCCTGCTTTCTCCTCAACAGCTCTAGAGAGGGCAACGTGCTTGACACCCTCACAGCCTGTTATGGAAAGTTGTTCAAAACAAGCTCGTGCAAGATTTCAGTGATAACTAGAAGTTACTGTGTTGATTCATTTGATAACAAAGCGTTTATGTTGCGTTCACATCATCAATGCAGACAGTACAAGCAGCTGAGTACTGCTAGGTGTACATTCAATGAGTTTTGTCTGTTTTTCCCATTCTGCCGACAGGATGTGAATGCATCATCGGCCTAGCCAAACACAAAAATCCAAATTTTACTTTCTGCATCCACCTGGCTGCGAAGATCTGCTTGTTATGAATTATGTCAACTGTCCATATCAGCGAGGGTGTGTACAGACTGCACAGAGACGGACCGCTGTAGTCCAAAAACAACCAGCTTCTGTTTATATGTCGCCATATGTTTGTGGGCGTGTACGGTCCATCGTAGCTACTGCAGACCCTCGCTGACGTGCAGATAATTTACATCACAGACCATACGCACAGTTTTTGCAATGATCCCTAAAATGTCAAACACTAGTAACAAAGACATTAAACTTAATTGTCCAAAATGACATCAGTGCACTGAAACAGTAAACTTCACTGGGAATGTAATAATTATAAATATAATAACTATAAAATTAAAAAAAAAAAACACACACACACAAATAGAATGATTTCTAAATTACCCCAAACATATTTTTCTGCAGTATCTCTGTAAAAAAGTTTTCATATCAACACAACGTCAATACCGATATATCTGTCATAGTCCAGACTGCACAGAGCATCTCTGTGTCCTCACAGCGAGGACGCCAGATATCAACACTGTCCTGACTCAGAATAATAATAAACACCATACAACCTCAGATTGCTTTTTACTTTGACTAGACTAGTATTTTGCAGAGATGCTTCCAGTCTTTGTGTGCCAAACTAGGCTGAATATGTCCACCCACATACACAAAGCAACCAACGACTGGATCCCCTCTAAATCTGGGCCCTCAGATTCACAGGCCCCTGCACTGCTGCTTGCAAACTGCCTTTAACCTTGATAAAAGCTGTGAGAGCAAAGTTAAACAGGTTAAGAGTAAACTGCGAAGCTAAATCATGACGGGGAAAATAATGAGAGTCATGATTTTCCCAGTGGTGTCAAACCAGTTTGTGCCTCCAGCCAGATATAATGGAAGTGAACGGAACAGCAGTGAAATGAATCCACAAAGCTTAAGAAGAAAGTAGTTCCATAAATGTTTATCCTGAGGACCTAGATTATTGTTTGTGGAAAGACATGTTTTGTTTTTCTTTTTTTTTTACCAATGTCATTTTAAAATTTCCGTTCACCTCCCTTGTATAGAGTTACAGACAGATATCTCAGAACCAAAACCATTGAATCTGCACCGTCACATATTACTACAGGTATGAAGGTTTTTTATTTTGTTTTTTTTGTGATTTGTGTCAACGGACCTTTTAACAGCAGGGGTTAAAGGGGTTAAAACTTTAAAGGTTAGAACTCATTAGTGCACACTGACCCGCCCAGTTTACTTGTTACTCAACTCTCAGCTGTATCACTAAATGAAAGTTCACACACACACACACACACACACAAACATCACTCAACACTTTGAGAGAAGTCTCACAAGATGAATGATGATGAGATTTAACTCGTGACTGAATTTACAGTGGATGGTGTGTTTGATTGAGGGTTTCAACTCAATGATTTCACACACTTTGAGTTCATATCAGGGGGTGTGTGCATACTGTAGTCTGCATCCTGGCTGCTGCTGAGAACTTACACACAACTGTTATTAGAAAAGACATGTGTTTTTGTTGTTATTTGTGTTAGGTTGAATTTTCTTTATCAGTCATAAAGAGGAATAGTGCAGTTTTACACCAAAGTTTAATGAGTAATTTAAGAAGAGAAGGGGACAGTCGGGCTGGTGTCCTTTAGGTACATGATGTTCTGATAACAAGAGCAGCATAGAAACATGTGAGCAGGCTGCACTATAAAGCTGCTTCTTCTTTCATTCAATATGCATACCGTAAACACTCAAAGCTGATCATCGCAGGCGGTTAAAAACGCCCATTTAACAGCGTGAAAAAGAGGCTCGTTGGAAATGAACACAAACGGCGGAGCGCGGCAAGTAGCGCTGCCGCACTAAACGCTGACTGCGCACTTTTTTTATTTCACTGACGCACAAACCGAAGAAGCGTCTGAACAGAAACAAGTTTTTATGAAACATTGGAGGGAAAAAATACGGTCCCACTGTCAGAAACCGCGCAAAGTAAAAAGGAACAAAGAGTCCCGAAGTGTCGGATGGTACGGGAGTGGGAGGGGTGTGTGTGTGTGTGTGTGTGTGTGTGTGTGTGTGTGTGTGTGTGTGTGTGTGTGTGTGTGTGCGCTCTCTCCAGCAGCCACGCTGCAAGTGATGAAGACTCCAACCGTGTCCCAAGAGAAAAAGCAACTTTCTAAAAGAATTGTGAATTGCAAACTCAACACTGAACACTTATCACTTCAACTCTGTTCCCGTTTCCTACAACGTTATGAAAGTGAAAAAATAATTACACTATAATTTCAACAAGTCTGTGTTATGTGTGACAGTGGGCCTATTCTTAACCACACAATAAGTAACGTTACGCAACAAAATGTAACGTAACGGACATAAACTTACGACAAATAAATAACCGCTCATGTTAGCTCGTAACTCTATAAAGCCTGTAGGCGCTATTGTGTTAGTTAAATTGGAAACATGCATTAAAGCAGCAGCTTCATGTTCGGTTAGACTGTTTCAATTCAGAACATTTTGTTCCCGATAAAAACTCCATAATTGCGTTTAGCGCATCGCATCCAGCTAGCTCGATGTAGCAGCAGTGACTTCCAGTGTTCACAGAGAGGCTGACAGTGATAGTCTACATTTAATGCCTGCCTAGTTTCCACTCCAGCAGATGCCTCCTAATTCCTTAAGTGCACATAGAAAATACCCAGTGACCAGCACACACACTCACGCACACAAATTCACATACACACACATAAACACACGCACACACACACACAGCTCTGCTAACAGTGTCACACAAACACACAAACTCACCCTCAGTCTTCGCAGGGAGTCTTTCCGTTCGTTAAAAACTCTCACTCTTCAATTTAAATTCTGTAAACACACTTACGGTTTATTATGTTGTTAGGTGCGACGTTGTGCGCATGCTCGGCTCAGGCCACCAATCCTGTGCAGCTGCCTTATATAACTAAACTATAATCCTATCTAACCCTCTACAGCTCCGCACATCTCTAGTCTGACTGTTGTGACAGTGACTGACTTCACATCATCATCATCATCATCCTCATCGTCTTAATTGTTTTATTCACAACTTTTGGGGGTGTTGTTGATTATTATATGATATCGACCATGTTTACAAACTCAAACAATTCATAAATGCACAAAACTTCATTTTAAATGTTTTGCTACATGTTCCATATTAGCAAAGATACCACATATATCTAAAATGATGCACATTTAGAGTGTTTCCACTCTGATTCTGTTTCCATTTATGATGCAGCCACAAACAAACATAGTGTCTGAATATTTAATTCAGTGTAAGTATCTCACAGACTCAGTACAGAATGAATATATAATATTGTCATACAGTTTGGGTTTCTTGTTTTGTTAAAATAATAATGAATAAACTTAAGGGGAACTTTAAAGGAAAATCAGGAGATTGAAGAGATCTCAAAGATCACAAAGTAGCATTTAAATTATTTATTTTTAAATTATTTTCAAAGCTAAACATTTTCATGTGTGGTTGTGCGTAAAAAAATCGTAATCAAAAATGTAAGACTTTGTCTTAGTCACCTTTAAGTGCTATTTAAGGAGTTAAGGAGAAATAACACAACTGTTGATAGTAAGAAAAGTGTCAAAAATTGTTCCAAACTCAACCACTCAGTATTTTTTACCTGAAGCAATTACTGACATCAGGTTTCCTCTCTTCATCGGGCTGAAACATCATTTTCCCAAGTGACCCAAGACTTTTGCATTGTACTTTATTATAATGATTCTAAAAAAAATAATTCTTAAAAAAAATAAATGCAAATGCAAACAGCTCAGATGAAAGATGGATGAGGCTCAATGAGAGACACTGCCCTCCCCTTTCATCATGTCCTTAATCTTAATCTCATCTAATCAAGTTTTCTGGGACTAAGCTATTTGATCTGACATCTTCACTCTCTTTGTCAATAAAACTGAAAAAACTGAAACTGTCCTTACAGATACTACATTTTACATTTTCATGTCAAGTGCTTACAGCTGTTTGGTTGATCTGTGTTAGAATAATCCAGATTCTTCACATTATTAAGAGTAGTGATAAATCCTTCATTCAGTAGAGAGAAGAACAAATATAAGAATATTTCATTGTAAATTTCACAGCAGAGTGTAACTTGATATACTGTTGCTTAGCTAAACTATATATTATTTCATTGAATGTGAAGTATTATGATGTGCAACAGATTAATGTATCCCACAAATTACAATATTTCCCTTTGAAATGTTGCAGTGAGGAGGACATAATATTATAGATACATTTCAATTTAATGAAATCCAATAGTTTCAAGTTTATTTCATTCCAATCATATCCACATAAAAATACACTTACAGCAGAATGAGATGTTAATCTTCACAGGGCTAGGTAATAACATAAATAAAAAGAAAAAGTTTGTAGTGCATAAATAAATAGAAGTGCAGTAAAAGAAACCCAAATTCATTCAAATAAGGTAGAAATGTCAGCGTAAAAACAGAGTTAACAATATAACAACATACATACAGTATATATGCATACTTAAGCCACACTGTGTATACGTATGCATATCAGTGTCTAGCTGAGGTTCAGATGAATGAATGCTGGGTGGTTGCATGGTGTTTACTGCCTGGGAGAAGAAGCTGTTACACGTCCTGGCTTCTATGATATCTCCTGCCAAAATGAGGTCAGGGAGTCAAACAGTCTGTGTCATGTCATTTAACACGTTGGCTTTGTGAAGGCAAAGGTCTGTAAGGTGTTGCAGTCTGGTGTTACAGTTCCCACACCAGGTGATGATATACGTGGTGTGGGAACTGTTTACAGTGCCCCAGTAGAAGGTGGTGAGGATAGGAGGAGGAGGCTTGCTTGCTTCATTCTTCTGAGGAATGGCATCCTCTGCTTCTTCTTCTTCTTCTTGATCAGATTTGTGGTATTCAAGGACCAAGAGAAAATAAATTCAGTACTACCCCTCACTATGATCTCCACCATGACCATAGAGTTGACTGAGCACCTCTGACAGTGTCAGTGGCAAAAGCTGAACAAAAGAGGATTCAGAAAAAATTGCCGTTTTGTCTGATGGTCTTTTTGGTTAGACTGTACAAGTGTGAGTAATAATTTGGTACCTCAAAGTACAGATCCTGTACTGTCAATTTGGTCCACCAGAGGACCTCAGTGACATGCACAGTTGACACCTGTACCCATGCCTCTGTGAGTGATTCCGTGTTCTGCAAACCTAAGTCTAAACCCCAGTCTTAAGTCTAAACAAAAACAAATGGATAAAAAATTAATAATTATGTCTCACTTCCCTGGGAAGAAAGGCAAATGGGTAGTGGAGCCTTTAGAAGAGGAAATGAGGGCCGAAGCTGCAGGGCAAGGGGCCCCTCACTCTAGACAAAGCCACACTGCACCCCTCCCAAATAAAGGCCTCAATCCAATAAAATCAGTTCCGGGGTTTTATTGCAGCAAGCCATTTCAGAGGACAAAACCTGCATCCTGTATCCTTCCAAAGGCTGTTGCCTGAAAAGCTGACAGGGGACTGAGCTCCTTTCTTCAGAAATATTTAAAAACAACTATGATCTGGAAGGAATGAAAACACACCAATCAAACCTAACATCTGTGCTGTATTTAATCTGAATAAATTACAGTCTGTTGTCTGCTGAAACAGAATTCAGGTGCAGCTTCAGCATCGACATATCTCACTCATAAACCCAAACTGCAACAACCATGTGAGCAAGCAGTGAACTGCGTCTGGATTGAAACAACATTTGATCTTCTCACACAGTGTAGCTGTTAAGTAAAATACTGTGGATATGACCTGCAGTGAATACACTGACTTCTAGGTAAGGTCAGTCTACTTCCCAATGTTTTTTATATTTGTCTCTTTCTATCTCCGCTCAGATAGCTACACAAGTTCTAAATATGTCTCTCCCTTCATTTTTCCCCCTATTTGTCATTTTTGCCTTTATTACAGTTACAGTATATTACATTTGACAGTAGAGAGTGACCTGAAACATATGGTATAGAGGGAAGGAGGATTTTGTTGTTGTTTTTTTATTTAGTAGGTTATTTTATTGTCTTTCATTTAGTTTTATCCATTTTATTTTATTTCTTGTCTTCTCTTTTCTTGATGGGGGTTATTTTACTTGTTACAGTCCAGACAGTAAGTATTTATTAGTTATTAGTTACACAAGTTTTGTCCTTCAGGCTCTGTGCTTCAGCACACTCAATTTGAAATAAAGTAATGAATAATACATTAAAGTGCCAAATCTCCACTTTAATTTGAGTATGTTCACATCAATATACAAAGAACTGTGTGGGAGATATATCCCTTTTAACACATAGTACCCAAACTCAAAAGTAATTGAACAGATACACATGAAGTAAAAAAAAAATCATGATATTTAATATTTAATGTTAAATCCTTTGCAATCAATGACTGGCTGAAGCCTTTGGACTCATAGACATCACCTCCCTGGTGATGCTCTCCCAGGCCTTCACTGCAGACACCGTCAGCTCTTGATTGTTGTGGGGTCTCTGCCTTTAGTCTGCTCTTCAGCAGGTGGAATGCAGCTCAGTGGGATGGAGATCAGGTGACTGACTTGGCCAGCTGAGGATATTCCACCTCTTGACCCTGAAAAGCTCTTTGGTTGCTTTGATGGTTGTCCTGCTGAATCATGAAATGGGGTCCAATGAGTCTTGATGCATTTGGCTGAATGTGAGCACACTGAAGGCTCCTGTATACCTCTGCATTCATCCTGTTGCTTCTGTAAGGAATGAAATCATCAATAAATGCTAGTGTGCCAGTTTCATTGGCAACCATACTTGCCAACTTTGATATCTGATAGATTTGTGCTTTTTGTCAGCCTCATTATTATCGTCTTCACTTGCATGGTCACCTCTTCACTCTTCATATTGACAGACAACTCCACCTCAATCTAAATGACAACTCTCAATCAACTCTGAGCCATATATGAGCTCTTTTGTGCTGAACTAACATTGAAACAACACACAACTGCCCAACAAACATTTAATAACCAAGTGTCCAATTAATGTTAAACCCCTTTGGGTACATGGGCTTGTGTTAAAAGGGCTATATCTCCCACACAGTCCTTTCAATACTGATATAAACCTACTCAAATTAAATCTGAGACATGGCACTTTAATATAGCATCCATTACTTTATTTCACAACTGTCTGGAGTGAGTGTTTCAAGACAGTCTGGACGTTTCATTTTCGGGGGTTATTCCCCTTCTTTTGGACAGAAGACTCTAAACCACTCAATCACCTAATAACTCCTATTTGTTTTTGTCTTAAACTGCAATGATTTAAATGAGATCCTTCTTTAGAATGAGATTTGTACTCATCTGTTAAGATCACAGGTTCTTCAGTACCAGTAGGTGGCACTGTCCACTCAAACTCAGATTAACTTGGCTTGTGGCAGTGCTGTAATAATGGAGCAGATGTCAGAAAAGAAATTTCGAAGAAAAATGAACATGAATGGTGTAGTTGAGCTCAAGCATGTGGGTATGGACCATAAACCAGCTGTAATCCAACTCTGGGTATTATACAGATTATTTACGGTATATCTGCAATCTAAAACTTCCACCTGCAGAAGTTTTCAGATGACTCCACAGTTGTTGGATATATCAGGGAGAGACCAGGTGGATTTGAACCACCTAGACCTGAATGTGGAACAAGGAGATGGTGGTGGATATTTAGGAGAACCAGGACTATAACAAATCCCTTCTTCATTCTTGGGGAGGAGGTGGAAGTGGTGGAGGGATGTAAATATCAGGAGTCCATCACGACAACAGACTGGACTGGAAGAGGCTGCCAGCAGGTGCTATTAAAAATCAATATATTCAATGTACTTTAGACTATTACTGTACTTAAGAACAATTTTGAGGTACTTGTAGTTTAGTACTTCCATTTCAAGCATCTTTATACTTCTGCTCCACTACAATGTAGAGGTAAATATTGTACTTTTTAATTGTCTGTCTGGCCTAGCACTGGCCATACAAACTGCCATGAAAGCTGCTGTGGATACTCCTGGCCTCCACACGTTGATGCTTTGTGATGTTATTGACCATCTGACCTTTCCTCCTGTGTCACCAGACCAAAATCTACCCTAACACGAGAAATGTCAATGTGCTAATGTGCAGTTTGCCATTGAATTGGTTAAACGAGACAGGCCACTTTTCTTGAGATCAAATTTGGGGCCAAAAGGAAAACATTACAAACACAATTTCTCCCCTGATTTCATTTAGGGTGAATTGTAAAGTGGCTTTCTATCAAAACTTAAGTTGTGTTATTATCAGCTTCAGCCCTCGCCTTGTCAGCAAGAGTTTACTGTGAAAAGTGTAACTTTGCTATCTGTTCTTTGAAATAATAACAAGCACAGGGGGTACAAACTATTCAGTCTTTACTCGATTCAATTACCTTTTATATTTTTCATGTTGTAAATCTTACTGTGTTTTTATGTTTCCTGTATTCCATTTGGAGCCAATCTCAGCTGACATTGGGCGAGAGGCAGGGTACACACTCACACTCCACACCTACGGGCAATTTAGAGTCACCAATTAACCTAACCTGTATGTTTTTGGTCTGTTGGAGCAAGCTGGAGAGACACATGGAGAACATACAAACTCTACACAGAAGAACCCAAGCAGAACCCTCTTACTGTAAGGCCACAGTACTAACCACTGCACCACCGTGTCACCCATATAATTTATGATATTATGTTAAATTATATTACATTACATTATATTATATATTGAGTCAAGTTTTAGCTAGTTTTAACTACCTTATACAGTATACTGTACTTTGCATCATATTGGACAAGATGATCATATGTTTTGCATTGAAATCTGATCTTCAACCTTATAGATGTCAAGTAAATGTAATGTAGTGGTTTAAAAAGTACAATATTTCTGACCCTCCTGAAAGAGTAAAAGTGATGGAAATACTAAAGTAAAGTAGCTCAGAATAGTCCCGTCACAGGTGATGTGGTATATACAGGAACTTTGAACCAACATACATCTACTGAGATAAAGTCAGTATTATTACTCTGCATTTAAAGATCTACTAATCAATTTGACAAACAATGGGCTCTGATACTGTGTCACTGAGTCAAGCAATCACCTGTGAGGGCTGTGTTCAGTGGTTACAGGTGGAGTTGCAGTGATATCTAACTGCTCTCACTTTATCTGGGGTTAAATAATGATTAACACGAGTAAGCAAATACTGCTGCCCATTTTATACACATTTGGGTGAGGCATTTAATTGAAGTGTAACTTTGAATGGTTAGGAAAGTATTCTGTCACTACCACTTAGTTCAGTTCACTTTCCTCAACAATCCAGGAATTCAAACCTCATGTTGTAAATATAGCTTGCATGTAAACATGTTTACAGCCTCTGTCTCACTCACTGCTGTGTTCCCACATGGTGAGAATCAAATATTCTATTGTGTCTCTCTTTCCCACAAACACTCACTGTGCTTCATGATTTATATGGTCGCATTGAGATTAAATTTAGTTCACCCAGAATAAAAATAACATTGTGTAACATCAGTCTGACATCAAATCAATTCAATGCTGAAGACACTTATATTTCACCTGTTTTGGATGTTATCATCCCATTAAATGGCCATTATCAGTTGTTATCACTACCATTACGATAGTAGAAATGACTGAATGTCTTCTAGAAGTTGTACATTTAAGAGTTCTTGACTGTCCAGATGTAACACAAATTTGAATCCAATTGCCAGAAAAAACAAAAAATCAAATTAATGCGTGTTTCCATCCACCATCCACTGTCACCAAAAGCTGTCGGTGCTAATTTTTCGGTCAGATGCCATCAAAGCATCGCAGGGGAAAAGGCTGCAACAAAATGAAATAAAAAAAGTTCCAGTCAAACCTCAAACTGTGAAAAACCATATAGTAAATATGCTAATTGAAAATGCGAAAGGAAAAAAAAACAGGTGGATTGAAGCAAACGTGCTGACCTTGATCTTGATCCATCAGTCTCTTCAAACTAAGTGCTTCTTGGATTGTCCATCAGCACCTGAACACAGAAACTGACAATTCAACAAGCACACACAGTTCACACAGCAGTTGGTTTGAACATTTCTCTCAAGCCTTCTGTTTCTTTCTTCACACAGCTACTTCTGTTTTACGTGTACAAATGAGTGCAACAGGGGAGACTGTCTGAAAGTGTCTGAAAGTGAGCACCATTATCACAATTCAAGCATTTATCCTCTACGATGGAAGACTTTTGTGGTCTTCAGGGACATCTTTGCATTCACACATGTTCAAATGACACTGTGCCAGCCTTCACTCATTTAACCAAAGCTGAGGGGTCAACAGCTTCATCCTCTGGGGACCATGAATATCTACAGCAAGCAGCAGCAGGGGCGCTGGATTCATTTCAGTAGTTCGGGGGGCCAAAAAGTGTGTGTGTGTGTGTGTGTTAGTGTGTATGTGTCGAGGTAGATACACCAGAGACTCTCCTTTAACTTTTGCGGACTAACTATAGCTTGCTTGCACCACAGGATGGTGGTATAATTCCAAACAACAAAGCAGCTAACTTGTGTTTATGGGATTAGATACAAGCGTTTTTTATTCAATTACCCAAAACTTTACAGGACAGTAACACTTCTGTGGCTGAGTAACAACAAGCAGGCAATAGGAATGTTAACGTTGTCCTTGTGTTGTAAGCAGCCATGCCCTAAATCCGTTTTTAACGATAAATCAGGAAAAAAAACATTTCTTTCCTACTGCTTCACCTTTGCAAAAACAAGAACATGCCATGCTGTTGTGAAAATGATATTCATAGCCTAAATAAACTTTGGGAGCACCTCATTTGCCTTTACTCAAAAGGAAATGTCTTTTTACCGTAAGTGTTACAATATAGGAGCATTTGTGGGGATACAGTGATTAGCGGCGGGGGGGGGGGGGGGGGGGGTGTCAATGACCAACCAGCTGACTGGCATTTAAATGTTGAAGATAAACCTGTGATTGACTTTGATATAATCCGTGAAGCTACATAACCTTGACACTGAGTTAGTTTTTTCTTAGTGTTTGGTATAAATATATTTTTACATTTCTTAAAAAGGTATCTAACCTCATCATTAAATCAATGTTTTTTGCAAAAGCATTTCATTTTATATTGTATAAATTTCTAAGTGCCCAGCAGCAAAGCGAGGAGTGTGTGAGAAAAGTTATCACATACAGTGCTCTCTGTTATTCCAGGCAATTACCTCATGTAGTGAGGTGTTGGTTGGAACCAGTGGCTGTCTGCACAGACAAGGCCTCCATTATGCTTAGAGAACTGTGCTCCATGGGCAGTTTTTTCACTAGCCATCAGTTATAAAGCTGGCTTTTCAAGCTAATGAAAACATGAGGTCCATATCTGTTAGGACGATTCAGCAACAAGTGACTGGCTTGCAGTGGGTGAAAGAAAGGGTTAGGCCACCGCATAGTCCTGCAGTCCAGGCAGTGAAATTAGATATTTGTGTGAAATTAAAGACATTTTCTCAATGTCAGCACACAGGCTGAATGTATCTGTAGCAAGCTATTATCCAAATAAATTCAAATGAATGCGGCAGATGTGAAGGATAAGGTGTTTTAAAACTGAACAGTTATCTGAACACTCCTGATGTCTCAGGCTTGCAAAAGCATGCTTATTTGTTTGCTCAGGTTGTGTGCTCAGGCAGATATTTGCATTGAGGTGAGAGTGGCACGGCAACAGAGACTTAAGGGGAGAAGTGTGAGGGAGCCAGAGGCAGAAATAGAGAGAAAGAGATCAAGAAAATGAAATTACTGGGAACAAGCTGCTTCACTGGAATGCTGCAACTAATTTTGTTCACTTCTGTATAATGTTGAAAGTATTTTCCTGAGGCAAATGCAGCCAAAGTGCAGGATAGAACACAGATTCCAGGTCTTGCCACACACCAAATCTCTGAACACTATTCCTTATTTTCACATAACAAACAGTTATACAGCCAATGATACATTTTGCTATTATTTCCTTCAGGTTTGCAGGTTTGAGGCGTGCCTTATCTCAGATAAACACTGCTCACCTCTCACCATACATTCACAAAAAGAAAGGGCAGACTTATTTACCTCCTCCCCATCCCCCACACAATCTCTGGATTCTTAAACCTGCAGTTAGATCCTGGTTTACCCCACAGAAACAAAGACAGGCTGTTCACTCAGAAGTCCATCAACACATGAGGAGTCATCACCACAGGAAGTAGGCAGGGCTGATGACAGCAGGCAGAGTCTGTACTTGGATATGTGCTAAGAGGCCCTTGACTGAGCCCGACCTCTGTGAGGGTTGAGCCATGTGCACTCCAAGAACACACAGATCAAGGCTGGAGGCTTATACTGTAGCTTCCCTTAATGATTCATACATAGAACCAGCTCATATATGTTGACACCTGAGTACAAATTGAAATGAATAAAATGGATCACTGCCATAAGCTGGGTGTGTAGTGTGTAATTTTAAAGTGGATGGATAATGGTGGATAGGAGGGAAAGTTGACTTGGATTCACATCAATTTTCACCTCAGAAAAAAGATAGTTTAAGGCTAATTCCACTGCTTTAGTGTCAATCCTTAAATAGTGCAGTAAAATATGAAGGAGTGAATCTTTTCTACAGATTCTTTTGAGTTTGGCACATGTCCTTCTGCACTAACTGCACTGACTCCAGAAAATATGACGGCCTGGCAAGTCTGAGTCAGACATTGACAAAAGCTCTTACCTCCTCCCATATACTCAACTTCCATTTCGATTGCAGCTAACTGCCAGAAATTGAAATAGCATCATTGTAACCTTAAACAGTGTTAAAAATTCACAAATACTGTTGCTAAGTGTAGTTGAAACAGTGCAGGTGATGATGGACATGAAGTCCTCTTGGGGCTTACTGTACCTGTACAAACTGTAATCTGCTCACTGCTGAGATCATTGAGTATGACTGCAAAGCTAAATATTTCACTGGTCTAATGCTGGTAATATCCCTTATATACTCGATGTCCTTGACACCCCGTTGACATACCACACTGCTACCCAAAAGTTGAAGAATAACAATTACTTATGCAAAGCTATTCTTTGTTACTCTTCAACAATTTTATTGTTTAATTTGGAGGACTTATTGGACATTTGATACAATGTCCAATGAAGAGCAGATTGCTGTAGTGGTTTGAGAAGGGTTTTTTTAGATGTTCTTTAGATCTTTGACATTAAAACTGTCAACTGTTAAAAACAAGGTAAATGTCAGATTGGACAGTCTGTGAAGGAACATAGATACAATATCCTGTCTGATATCTGTTTGATCATACCGTCGACAGCAATCAGCTTGCCAACTGGCTTGAGAAAGTCCACCAGGCGTTCAGCCAATGATTTCATCTTTGCATAACAAACAATCTTGGTAACAGTGAGCCATAATGTAATTGCTTCAAGTGGGGGAAGGCCCTTCTTGATGCATTTTTTAAGCCAAAAACCTCTAGAAAACAAATTAAAGACTATGAACAACCAGGTGGGGATAAAGATCTAGACAAAATTTTTGCTGAAATGGAATCATAAATTTACTAGACTTGGAAGATGACACAGCACTTCTTTTGAGAAAGAGGTCTTAATGAGCCGGGGAAAAGAAAAAACCCAAACAGCTCAACTTGGACCCTACCCAAAATACCAGACCACGGAGAAAGAATGATGCTTATTGTTCATTGTATACCTGCAGATAGAGAGGAGGGGGCAGGGGTTTCGTATTCAAATTTCACCTGTCCTCCATAACCCCTCTGCACTGTAGAGCAGCCCATGAATTGAGTTTATTGTGAGGAGCAGGCAAATATAGAAGAGTCGGACCGACAGTGAGGCCACTGGTGACTAGCCTCCTTGTGCACTCCAATGATTCCTAATGTGAAAAAAGAACATTTGACCCACCCATGAGCCCTGTACTGCTTACAACTATCATGGACCCTTCAGTGATAATCAAGCATTTTGTTTGACTTGGCTCATCCAGAGGTACAAAGGACATTTTACAAATGTTTTAACAGGGTGAGTAGTAGTAATGACTAGAAAACTGATCTTTGGGGGTAAAAATTGGTGGAGAACCCCTAACATGAAACTTGAAGACACTGTGTACTCACACCACATCAAGGCACATTGTCAATCAATGGTTTGCCCAATATTCTATCTTGGTTAAATAAATATTAATTATATGTACCTAGGACTCCCTAGAAAACAGTAGCCGACAGATCTGTGGATTGTCCTGGTGAAGTAAATTAAACTGAATTGATGTTCCTTAAATGTATAATCTGTCTATCTCTTCCTCATTTAAAGCTGCACCAATTATGAACAATGGGTCAAATGACTGAATGTGTAATGTGAAAGGTAAAAAGTCCACAACTTTACAGTTCAGGTCTCACAGCTCTCATCAATCTAGTTTCCAGCAGCAGCTGTTTTTTTTTTTTTTGGATAAACCCACTGTGCTCTTCATGCCCAGCACCAAACAGCAGACACACAAAGTTAGAGAGAAGCTAAAGAGCCAGGTCAAGTGGACAAAAACACAACTGAACGATAACATTGCTCTGTGCCTGCTGGATGTCTAAATAGCCAACTCTTAGCTAACATGATCGCTATATAAACTAAAAAATCTATTATTATATTAAATTTATTATTATAATACTGCTTTACATTGGTAGATAGACCTAAAACCTCTATCATTGCAGACAGTCTCTCCTGGAAGGCAGTCATAGTGTTGCACTCACACAAAAAGTCACAGGAATAGTTGTGTTGTGAATGAAAAAGGAGAGCTAGGGAGAGAAGTTCAAACCCTGGCTTCTTCCTCACCTTCACACAGCTGACTAATCACTGCATGGAGTGGGTGTGAATGTCAGCTCATCGGTGTCAGAAAGTTACAGAAATGGCCCTGTACAGACCACCCTAATCTGCCAGCACCTAAGCCCACAGCAGTACTGTGGCTGCAGTTGCTCAGAATAAACACAGAAGGAGGTCCGGAGCTGTTGCTGTGCAACAAATCAACAAGCCCGTCATTTGAACCTTACTGACCCCTTTTGCTGCAGTTTAGAACAGGTTCAGCTAAACTCGATTCAAACAAGTCGGCATAAGATCTGCCTCAGAAAAAGCATTACAATGCCCCACGCCTAAATGAACGGGTGCTCCTTCTTCAAGTGTCTGAAGATCTCCTAGTAGGATTGAGAAGCAGTTCCCAGGCTGAAACCTTGCAGAAGATAAAGCAGGAATAAGTGCTAGGCTTCAGAGTGGAAGGACCAGTGAAGGATCATGTCATTGTCTGTCTCCAGGAAACCAGAGGACACACTTAAACAAAATGGCTACATATCACATTGCAAACAGACCAGAATTGGTGGTGATGATCCTCCTTGTACTGTATGTAGCCCCAAGCAGGGGGAAAGCTAGGGCAGAACATCATACATCTGGTGCTAAAATAATTTTTGTGGTGGCCCAGAATAGTATAGAAAAAGTTTTGTTGTTTTTTTGTTCTATAACCAATAGTTCAATTTTCAGTTTGTGTAAAATATGTTGATGTAGCACGCTGAACACACCAGAATATTCTTGTATTACTATCAACCACCTACTTTTAAATCAATCAACTTAATCATCCCAAAGGAGCAAAACACTTGACATTTTTAAAACCAATTCAACTTTATCTGATGACAAAGTATCATTTTGATTGAGATCTCTGAGATTTTTTTTACTTACCTGGGAATTTAAGCTGCTCAGGTTATACAGTTTTGGTTTTCTTTTGTGTTTTCTTTTGGTTTTTTTTTTTATTAGATACAGAAGAAGAACTAAATAGCAAGGTCAAAGGACTCTGATTATAAATGCTATTTTAATACTATTTAATACTATTTTCGTCTTTTTCAAGTGCACAAAATTTAGTTCGCTGAGGAGCCATTTGATGCCATCATGCTATTTAAAGAAATCCTGACACCTGATTAGATGCTGTAGTGTGTAGCAGCCAGTCAAGCTGACAGAAATATGAGCTGCTGCTATGCAACCACCACCTGCTACTGGTGCTGTACTACAGCATCTCATCCTTTGTGTTGTATTACCTTTGTATAAACAATGGCCTGATCCCATTTCAGCCTGTCTGAGAACAGTCTCATCAACAGACTGACTTGTATGCAGTAGATAAAAGGGCTCCAGAAAATATTAACGGTCCAAAAAAATTGGGATAACAGGAACTTGGAAAATCCTGAGGGAGCCATTCACCTGGCTGAGAATTTGAAAACAGAAGCCTTGATCTGCCTCTACAATCATGTTCTCCATCTCTGTAATTGCATTGAAGAGTAACAAAAGGCCACTGTCCTCCTGCTTCTCCAACTGTTGCGCTTGAATTTCTTCAGACCTCTACAAGCTTGTTAATACAGAAGTCTGGCCACATGACGTACAGGAGCTTTTAAAGGCCAGCATTCTTCTTCTCTGGTATATTCTGGCAGTCTGAGGAATAGAGTTATGGTGGCTTGCAAGCTCCCACGTCCCCACACTGATTTGATATACTGTACTTTATATCAGTCCTGTTAAATCATCAGTATTTGGAGCCAAGTCTGGAGCCAGCCAGAGAGCGAATTAAAACTCTCTACAGTAAGATGTAAACTGGATGCAGTCGGGAACATGGGTCTGTATATAAAAACAGCTTGACTTACCTCTACAGTACACAGCTAAACAGCCCAATAAAACTAATGCCATTAATTTGAATACTAAGTTAAAGTTTTCATTGTAATTGCATTATGTGTGTCCTTAAACCTTCACATTTCCTACCTCATAAAACATTTGCAAAGCCTTTTTTTCATGTTTAGAAAGCTGCACTCTAGTGGTGCAGGTTGTGATATGTATCAAATCTTCTATAAATGGGAACGGATATGACAATGATAATATAGTATTTTTTTCTGGAAGTCCAACTGAAACTGTTCAGATTAAATAACCTGAATGTGTGTTTCATATGAAAATACTAGTTTGCTTCAGACAAAATGAAAAGCACTAGATTCTAATGGTGGAATCTTGTGGGCTGTCAGTTTCTGTAACTCTCTGAAACAGATAATCTGACAAGCACAACCTTTATCCAACTATGTGCAGAGATGGGAAAGCAGGCTGGGTTTGAACTTCTATCTCGAGAGCTCTCTTTTTTTCATTCTTCATCCTTACATTACCGTCCAAAAGTGTGCACTGATATCCTCATTTGTACATGTCACTATGTCTGTCCCTAGGTAGGTTCTCTAAAGCATACTGTTAGCTTACTGTAATTTACAACATTCTCCACAATGACCTACTGCAGTGACACTGAAGGAACAGCTATCGCAGCAGTAACAAGCTAGCATAATCAACTGAGAGATCTTTGTCTCCAGATATATCTTTTATGAACACAGTACTGACACACACTGTCAACGCTAACCCTGCATCAATGACCCCTATGCTTCTGGCAATCATCTCAGTTGTTATGCATGCACTGTTAGAACATACAAATATTACAGGGATCCTGTCATTCAATCACTGCTCTGCAGAACTACTGGTGGTCAACTCCATGAGGTACATTTAACTGAACAAGCAAGCTAAGTCATCTATTATTCTTTAACATACCAGGGCTTGTTCAGAGATGTGACTGACTACAACTGATTGTTGCTAACATGGTCACACCTGAGACCACAACTACAGGCCAAGCAACCAATAAGAAATGTAATCCTTTTATTCAGAAATAAATAAATCATCAGAGATCACAATCTTTCATATTAATCTTTTTTTTTTTCAAATAAATTGCTATCTTCATGACAAAAAAGCAGTTGATTTGCAGAACACATGGAACATATGTCTTTGGTATATCTAGTCCTGATAGCATCTGGAATCATATTCAAGAACAACATGGACACTGTATTTGGATGTGATATCAAGCGGCACTTGTTTTTACAATGGCATTTCCTGAAATAACCCATTATCCTTTTAGAAATAGGCACTTTTTCGTGTCCTCCTGTTACTGATTAAATGCCTTGGGTGGTCAGTGAAAGGTACAGACTAATTAGAAAACACTAATTAGAATGAATGGAATAATGTGAAAAGACCATTTTCTGCTGAACAGGTGCAGTATCCTGCTGCAGCAGGATAGCAACAAGTATTCAAATCACAATAGCACATTGTAAAAATCATTCATTAAAAGTAAAAGTTCAGTAATCAATATTTTTGAAATATTAGTAAAATATACCTTGTTATCAAAGGTAAAAGAACAAATTTGAAGAATTCCCAGTTAAATTACTGATGGATTACTGATGCACTGTTTTAATGCTGCAGGTGGTCCAGATGATGCTTCTCCATACAGTGTTAGGTAATCTAAATTACATGACCTTATCATATTGACGCTCCCCTCTTTCCATCAGTATCATGTTTGCACATACTGACGTTTCTCCATCAGCTTCTCCTCCAAACACTTAATCAGGATTGGGTCCACTTTCGGGTCAAATTTGTTAGCAAACCAGTGGCCATAGTTGAGGAGCCAGCGAAGTTCAGCAGCTCCGTAAATGCAAACACTCCGCATGTGTGTACCTGTGCAGGGAGGATACAGATTTCCTTCTAAATAGTTCCATTTGACAAGTCGTGTCTTACTCTTCAGATCTGTGATGTCCGGTTCTGACCTGGGAATGTGTCCTGGCACCCCAGGGACCCTGACAAGGGTGGCCCAGAAGTGTTCATCTGGTGAGTATGTGTCGGCGGACCATGCCAGAAAGTCCTTCACCACCTGGCTGCTGCTCATGTAATTCACAAAATCCCTTGACAGGACAAAATATGCGCTACCGATGAACATTTCAATACCATGTGGAGGAACATCTTTGGCCACTGTGGTTTTGACAGGAATACGGCGGTACTCATAAGGCACATTTTTCAGCTCATGCTGGAAGCTGAAGCGCTGTTTCTTGAGTTCACTGGGGCGACTGGACTCCAGCATGTTACTGCCATTCAGCCGCTTCAACTCCATCACCAGTTCATAGTTTGACTTGAGAGGAAAATCCTGGCCACACAGGTTGATGACATACTTCCACTTGACCTGTGACCTTAGCAGGTCAGAGATGCAATTGAGGTCGGCATTAAGCCTGCTGATGTGGGCGTACTCCACAGACTCCAATTTTGAGGCAATGAACACATTAGGAGTACACTGAGCCAGGTTCTTTATGGCCTTTATAAAGACTGGTGAGGACTTCTGGTCATAATGAATGCAGTAGATGTTGTGAGGTGCATAGATGGCATGAAGGATACGCTCCACCATGGGTGCATTCTTATGTACCACCAGGGAGTAAGCCAATGGGAAGCTATGCTCTGCATTTGACACTGGAACATCTTTGTAACCTCTTGTTTTGATAAAGGTTTGACAGTCTGAGGTTAAACTGACAGTGCTATCATCATCCACGTCAACAATGACTTTCCGTTTTATCTCAAGGGCTTTGCCTATCTCCACAGGGTCGAGCTCGTAGATGGCGGTGCAGTTGATATTATACCTGTGGTTGTGGATTCTGGATAAACTGACAGTGATTCCATAGGGCTCAATGTAGACGCTGTCTCTCACTGTCACTTTAATGTAGACCAGCTTGAGCAGACACACCACCAGCAGACACAGAGAAAACAGGAAGCACCTGTGTCTCAATCTATGAAGGTAGTGGGCACATCTTATTTTCATTCTAGAAATAAATGGATTAAAAAAAACATGAAAATGAACATTCTGACTATAGTATGTAGTTAACTAGTTGTGAGAAGAGCAATTAGAAAATTAAATATTTAAGTGATTTAAAATAAGAGACAGAATAACTTGAATTATCATTATTGCATTATGACTGTAATACACTTTTAGATATCTATATTGTTGGTAAGGTGCATGAAATTCCTTTACAAAAAAGAAAATAATTTAAATTCAAAGTCTTGGGACACAGCAATGCAACTTTCTTAAATTTATGTAATTTACTTCATGAACAACTTTAAAGATTTTAAATGAATATTTACAATAGTTTGTCCAATTACTGTTTAGGAAGCAAATTAAATAAATCAAATGAAATTCATATTTAGTAGAATCAGTTTCTAGTTTAACTTACCTTGCTCTCTAAAGTGGTCTTTGAGCGGCCCTCGTGCCATGCAAACCTTCTCCACACTTCCAAAGAGCCTTGATATAATGACACATGTGTCTTGGATAAGTGTAGGGGAAAAGACAAAGAGAAATGAAAATAAAGAGTATTGTAGCAAAGCAACATCAAACTGATTTAACAAATTCAATACAACTGAGAAACCTTAAGCCTTCTTTATGAGGAGCAGTTTTCTCGGAAATCAAACTTCTCGGTGCGTAATGCTTTCCTGCATTATGCATCAGCCACAGTTCAGCGTCTCAAAATTTTCCTTTGGCCCCAAAAAGAATCACATGATGAGGCACGGTGCCGTTCAACCACACTCAATCCTGCAATAACTTCATCAAAACCGGTAGCGTGTGACGGCACATACGGAGACGAGAACAGAAAACTTACCACATAACATGCGTAAAGAAAGTGCGCTTTGATAGAGCCGAGCGGTCATGAGTCCTGTCTGCTATGTCCCGAGCTCCATCTCGGACTGAAGCGACCGTTCAGAGGAGTGGCAGGGGGAGAGTCCTGATCGCTGTCCGCCCCCTGCCCAGCCACATCCAGCACATCACCACCACTCGCTATATTTACCACCCACTCTCTAATGATTAACCCTCCTCAGCACAAGCAGGGGAGATCCAAGCAAAGCTACTCATATCTGTAACACTACTATCCGACCATCTGTCTGTCCAGTCTACAGTATACCAGTGTAGAGCTGCAGCTATTATTTCATACAACCATAAAGCCATAGCTGACAGTTGCCACCCTGCTGCTGCTGCTTTTGATCACACATCAAACCAGACACAGCTATTATTACCTGCATTATTTTTTTTTTATTGTTTTGGTTTAATGCTGGTAACAGTTAGAAAATACTACATTTAAAAATGAATGTTGTAAGAACCTGAACAATGCTCAGATGGAAGTAAAAGAGAAATTCACACTATAACATAAAGTTTAATATATAGTATGAAATGACAACCCTACCTTTACATTACCAAGCAGAGAGTGCTCTTTTAGGCTGATATAAATAGTTAAAACATGAACCTAAAGCACAAATACATGAAAATGGCAAACTTGTGTAATATAACAGAAATAAGAAGATAAATGAATGAAAATCTTAAGTTCCATTCAGTTTGAGAGGATCACTCAGTAGAGGTCTCATTTTACCCCCGCTCATTTTGAGTAAACTGATCATAAAATAAGTTCAAAAGTAAAGTGTGGCGAGAGTTCATTATAATTCAATTCCCCAGTCTTCAAACTCTGAATAGTCTTTCTGCAAGAGCTTCTCCCAGTAGCAGTCCATTATGGCATTTGGCAGCAGCTCGTCATCATCCACCAAATGAATTCTCTTGATTTTCATCAGGCGATTCAGGCTGGCTGCCGCTGTAAAAACAGAAAAGGCATTCAAATATTCAAAGACAAATTAAACAAACGTATAATTTGTTTTAATGAGGCTGTTTGCAACAGAGAACTCCAGGTGGGACTCATGAGGCAGGTGATTAATTATTGACATAGAAAAAGCCACACTTCAGTGACTTCAGCCTGCCCTCTTTATTTGTTTGAGTCACTCTGGAGGAAATATCAAAGGCAGGATGTATGTGGAGCTGAGGAAGAGGTTAAGCATGTCAGCAGATGGGAACAACAGACCTGTGGTCAGTGTCTCCTGAGTAGATCTATCGCTGCAGAGTTGAACATCCTCCTCAGGACACATCTGGGGTGCGTTTCCTTCAGACTCCGTGTTCAATAAGTAATGAGACAAAGGTTTGTCTCTGAAAGTCACCTGGTGAAACAGTAAAAGGAATTCATCAGAAATAACTTTTTACACCATTGAGATGTCTGCTTATAAATGATGACTTATTCATGAGAGTGTGTCTGTAACTCTATGCTGGGTGGGATATGTGAAACCTGAGGGCCTATCAAATGTCTCTCAGCAACACTCTGGACCGTGCAACCATTAAACAGATCTCTGTAGCATTCTGCTATTTTTCATTTTCTCAATGAGATGGAAGAAACGGAGGAGGAGGAGGAGGAGTGTGTTTGCTCGTGCACAGCTCCAGAGTGAACACTCAATAATTTACAGCCTACTGCTGTGTCTTGCCCTGTCTCCACAGACCCCTACTGGCAGGCAGGAAACAGCAGATGCCTTGTTCCACTTTAACAGATAAAGAAGGAAAACAGTCTGCAGGAGCTGATTCTTCACAATCTACTAAACAGTCCTGCATTAACAGCTAATAGAAATGAACCTAAAAACACCCTCTTATCTATCTGTAACGAAGGCAGCGTTTATCATCACCACTGTATGCATTGTACTGTCTGACAGTTCATTTTATTCATGATTCCCATTTTCTTAGTTTATCCAATTGTTGTATTCTTACCTTGGTTTTGATAAGCGCTAGATAAATAAACTTTATTAAACTAAATAAACTTTATGATTGAGTAATGTGAACAAGAACTTTTATTTATTTACTTACTTATAAAAGGTCAAAATCATTATAAATATGCATACATTTAAAGTCTTGCAATTTTTCAAGTCTGTCTTAAAATAACAGACAGGCGCCCATATAAACAAACAGCCGTTATCATTCCTCCAGTTCATACAGGCCATTGAAAGATTCTTTTCCCTTCATCATACGCTTTTAATGTAAGTGATGGGAGACAAAATCCACAGCCGTCTTTCCAAGCAATTACGTATTTTAATGTTAACATGAATTAGACAAATCAAGGGGATATCTTACAAAGTTACAACCTTTTTAGTACAAAATTTCCTCTTTTTAGCACCTTTGTTCCACTGCAGCTCAACAGGGAAACACTGACAAAAGATTTTTATATTAAAAACAGTTAAAGGCATATTAAATATGAAGCAGGCATGATAGTAACAATTTACAAAATAGAAATAACATCAACAAAAACAACAAAATAAGAAACATCAGTTTAAAAAAGTGGGGGAATATGCAGTACATTAGTGAGTTTTTTTTTAAAGTTTCAGTTGAACTGCATAATTAAACAATAAGAGGTAAACTACTCCAAAGATTAGGGTCAAAGACAGCAACTGCTTGGTCTCCTCTTATCTTAAAGGATAGTTCTGGTTGCTGGAGAAGTAGACGAGATAAATGGTTTATGCCTGCAAAATTCCAAACTGAAGGAATAAAATGACGAGATACAAACTGCAGGTTTCATGGACTACTGCTGGATGATAGAGAATTACATACTGTCATCCCTCACATAGCGTTTTACATGTTAGAATCACATTTTTCTTACCATCCATTTGATTCTGTGGAGGAGAAACAGTCTCTAGGACGACAATGTTAATAAGAGCTCAAAATGTATTTGTTGTGATTACACAGCTGGGATCACTCACATCTGTGGACGTTCCTAGATTTTCTGAGTGTAGCATGAGCAGGTCTCACTCTGCAGCAAAAGCTTTCCTCCTCACTTGTCAGTTTCTGTGAGGTAAATGTTCTTCATGTTCTTCCATTCTTCATCTTTCTTCTTCCATTTGTTTTAGCTCCTCTTGGTGTACTCCAGTTCGAATAAATGCAGCTGGCCATCAAAGTGAACTTGCCATTGTCCTCATGTTAGTCCATGGGGTAATCAGTAATTATACTTTGTTTTCTTGAGTTTCTTTGGAACACAGTGTAACCGCGGTGAAAGCCTGCCTCACACATGTTAACAAACCAGTGCACATGGATGAATATGCAGCGCTGTTAGGTTAGCCAGCGAGCCTTTCCAGATGTAGTTCCCTATGCAGTTAGCCATAAAGCCGCTACACCAACAGCTAGTTTCTGTATTCACTTTTGTTCAGACTCAGAAACAAATGTTTGAAATGATTAATATAAAATCATGTTTGTTTGGAGAGCTGTAGGAGATTCGTGCAGCTTGATCCCATATACGTTGTTTTGAGCAAGTACTTGTTTCCCCAAATCTCTATTATGGAGCTGGAGAGAGCAATGTTAGCATGACCCATAAAGCCACAATGGCAACATTTATGGGAAATGTGCCATGTTAAAATAAACCGGAATAGTCCTTTAAGTTCAGTTCTGGGAACCTTCAGTCGGTCTGGTTATCTAAGAGACACTTGAAACTTTCAATGTTTACTGCACCCCACAATAAGGAAAGGAAAGGTCACAGTCACCAAAACATTAGGAATCATCTTCTGGAGAAGATAATGATCTACAACAAAGTTCATGGTATCAGTCTGTATTTGTCGATGTAATGCATCTTGCTCTGAACCAACATTTTGCTCAAATGGACAAACTGACTACTGTGTCAAAAAATGCTGGGCATTGTGGTGGCCGAGTGGTTAAAACACACATGAAATACTATGACTGCAATGTCTCAATGTCCCAGGCTTGATTTCAGCCACGTACCTTGTTGTATGTTGTATGTGTGGGTGTGTTGTTCAGATACTGGCGAAATAATGTCATACAGTTCAGGAAGTCCAGTCAGAGAAATAGATCCATGAGTTTGAAGGCTTATAAGATGCTAAAACACTACCTTAGTGGAAAGTAGTCTCATGGAATGAACAAACACAGTGCTTTTGTCTGAACGTGGCCTCAGGCAAAACCACCAGTTTGTGTAAGTTACAACAGAGGGCCAACAGATACAGTGTTTCCTGTTTCTCCAGCCATTCTTATGTTTTGAGTGTTGTGATAAGATTAAAGCCTTGTGTCTAACCTTGTCCCAGGCGTACGTTGAGCTTACAGGGATGTAGTTACCAAAGATAGACTCCAGCCAGCGCTCTGGAGCCGAGTGCAACTTTCCTTTACTGTCCTTTATCGACCCATCCCCCCGCACATTAGCAAGGTGCCAATGACCCTAAAGGATGCAAGACAGACAGGTTGTTTTATTCATTTAAGACATGACATTTTCTTTCCAGGACAGCAGTACTGGCAAAAATAGCCTAACAAAGAGCAGAAGACAGGTTTATCAGCCAATGTCCAGGGCCCCATTCATACATAAACTGTAGAATGGCAGTCAGCAGCTGGCACTCGCTGCAGTATCAGACAGTATCCGGCATCCAGTGATACCATAATTAAATGTGAAAGCTCCACATCAAATGTGCCAATGGAAAAATCATTTTCATGGAGTTTGAGGATTTTTTTTTTTGTTTGTGTTGTGTGATGTCTATATACATGGACCACATGCTATTTTTACCTTTGGTTTTTTACCTTTTTACCTTTAGGAAAACAGGTTTAATTATGTACAGGTTTTAAGCAATTAAGTGTGTTTGGTGACAAAAGAACAAGATGAAGACAAGAATTCAAAAAGTTTAATGAGGAGGAGATCTTTGCCTCACCTTCAAAAACAGCTGTAGAACACTTCCAGATGGCATTTTCCCTTCCTGTATGAGCTTAGAGAGGTGTCTGCTTTTGTCTTCAGCTCTTGTCTGTATCAGTGCATTCTTTCCTTTCATCTGAAAGTTTATGTGTTGCAAAGTGTTTCCTGGTTGTGGAGGTCTTCTCTGACCACTGTTGACCTTTGTCCCCTGGGTTGGTGAGGGAGCAGGAGGTCTTTGCACGGTAACATCTTTGGCATTGCTTGAAGGTGCTGATCTCAACAGGCTGGCCTGTGTAACTGGCTCATGGCTTTCCTTTCTTTGTCTGTCTTGATTACAGTTGTTTGGAAAGCACATGTGCACCTCCCTACCTTTAGAAGAGGCAGCTCTGGAAGCTGGAGTTGAGAAGTGATCTGGCTGCTGTCTCACTACTGGACTGCCTTGATATATGGGAGACCGAGTGGAGAGTTTGGCCTTCATGGTTACATACACCTCTACCAAATGCATTTGCTTCTGGAGGATCACCACTAAGTTCCTCTGACATGAAGCGAGGGAGATCAGTTGACTTTTCAACACACGTTGCCGAAGGGATTCAGACACACTCCTGGACCAAGAGTCAAACAACACAGTTATTATTTGGGGAACTGGTGTGCTGGTGCAATGATAACAGAAACCTTGAGTGGGACTGTGATGCTAGTAGCTAGTAATGGATAGCAACCACTGTGCTTTTTAAAGCATGAAACTAACTTTTAGCTTTTAACTTTGTTTTACCTTTACTAGACAGATGGCAGTGAATAGAAACAGGTAATTTCAGCCATTCTTGATGTAAATTTCCATCCTCTAGAAGGCTGTTAAGACTTTTAGCTGCTGAACAACAAGCAACACTTCAAGTATTCTCAGAAGTTATGGCAGGGGTGGCTCATGCTAAAGCTTCCTGCATATTTGATTTGACTTTCTGGTGTGACCTAATAACAGGTACCACCTCAACATTCAAATAACTCAAAAAGACCAAGGAGACAGAATTGAGTCACTTTAAAGCACAGGAGGGCCCACCATCACCCTTATCACCCCAAAACTCATTTTTCTTGTATTCCAGCCCTTTAAAGTCATCATGGCTACCTCCAGTCATCTCAAGCTAGTTCCATCAACATGACAATGAGTTCAGTGGCCTCCAAGGTCACCAGATCTCAGTCCAATAGAGCACCATTAGTTGCTACGTTCTTCACACCCTGTGCACTGTTATGTGCACTGTGCTGGGGGCTACACACCCACTGCCCAAAGGTTGATGCCCAGAAATGCCCCGAACACAGCAAAAATAATAAGAAAATACAGGCTGAAGGCAGCGTCTCTGCAGATACGGACACTGTCAAACACTTCTAGTGGCTCATAAGTGATGATTGAGAGGGATTATTTTTGTATGAGTCTATACACTGTTTTTTTTTTTTAGGAAAATCCTACTCATTCTGCCTTTAAGTAAATAGTTGACTTTCATTTATGTAATTTTGCAACGTTCTGAACACACAGTAACTTTTACTGCTGACTCACAAAGCCTCTTTTCAGTAAAGGATGAGAGAAGTTCGTGAACTGACCAGTACTTGTGGGCAAGATTATCCTTCTCCAAGTGCTGCTTGGCGAGTATGTCAATCAGCACACACTGGATCTGTTTTAGAGCTGTATGATATTTGTCTGAAAAACAACAGAAAGACTACTGTGAATTATACACATTCAATATTCTATATTTCTGGTTTTCCTCTCTTTGAAACCTTTGGTCTATAGTAGCTATATCTCATACTCTAAACAAAGCTACTTTTACATATAATTTCATTTGCATTACCAGCTTGAAATGCTTTGATCCTGTTGACCAGTTATGGTGTGTAATTCTCTCTGAGTGCACTTCAAACATTAAAATATAAATATAAATGTAACTGCTGCTTCAGTATAGCAGGCTGGACTGTTTGTTGCTGCTCTACCTGCATCCGCTGGTTCTGTTAGAGGCCAAGTCAACATTTCTGTTTGCTTCTTCCCCACCTCCTCCAAAACCTCTCTTATGGCCTCTGAATGAATCAGCTATAAAAAAAAAAACAGTTACAGTTAATGAACGAACAGGAAAGTTGTAGAAGCAGTAAAGCTTTTCAAAACTCCTAAAGAGAAGGATGGCTTCTGATGATTGGACCTGTGCCACAAATGGTTAAAAAGACCCTTTCTGTCTGTGTACATTTAATCCAGCCTCAGGTCTAAAGGTATCTTTAAAGAGCTCTCACATTATCAGTGATGGTGTCTTTCTTTCTCAGCTGAATGTCACTGGGCTCTCTGGCTCCATCTCTGTCACCTGAGTCTCTGGACTGTACATTTGACGTGTCACTGCGGCTGGGACCGAAGCTGTTCTGGCAGGAGAGCTGCTTGTGGCCCTGAACCTCTGAAGATGTGTCACCTGAAAGAATCCTGCTCTCAGACCTTACCTGCAATCACTCTAGGACATCCAAAGTCTTGAAATAAGTAATAGATCCAACACAATTTATACATAGATTTTGACACAAATCGAAGTCTAGTTAAGTTATCTAAATTTTACTGTTTCAACTTGAGAATCTGTGCAGTGAAGACCCACTGCATTGACCAAACTAAAACATCACATTCAGGGATTACAATCCTGTGGAGCCCCCAAAATCCTGGTGGGAATTATTTTGTGAACTACTTTTGTGTTTTCTTACAATATGTTTTGCGTTCCCTCTGATCCTTAGAGGAAGGATGAGCAGTATTATGATATAATATTAGATGTTATGTATCAGTTACAGCCTCTGGTTGTGAACACAGAGTGAGCGTGTACACCCTCAGCTGTAGCTTACTCAGTCGCTAGTCTGTATCATTGCAGCCTAACAGAGACTAGTTCAACTAGTTCTCTACTCCGTATTATACCAGTCTGCTGTTGTGGCCATCATTCCCACAGGCTATAGCTGTGATTATGACAATAGGCTGTTTTTGTTGCTCTATATGGATACTTTTTCATTTAATGTTAATGAGCAGTATGGGTAGCCACAGTACATAAACTATAGCCATATTCATAGCATCATAACAACAACCACACAGTTAGTAACAGTCACTGCCTCAACCATGGTCCCAGCCAGTGGCATCTGCAGTGTGTTACCCTAAACTGGCAATGTATTCTAACTCTCTCAAGGACACACTAACTGTTCTGGATCAGGGGGAACGTGATAAGTATTGCAAGGGAATGCATGAGTAGTGGGGCCTCTGTACAATCCCGCTTCCATGTCTTGTGAGTTAAAAGAATATATGTTATTAGTCTTTTAGCACGTCTAACATTACCTTTCCTTCAACAAAACAAGCAAAATGTACTTAATTTAGACATCTTACATTATATGTCTTACTATTGGGGAACCTGTTTTTTTTATCTTTTACTGTTTTTCTTGACATGATAGTTTAAAAGCCAGGACAGGGTAGCACCCCAGTAGCCAAATAGTTACTGTGCATGCCACATAACCACAATGTCATGTCATGTCATGTCATGTCATGTCATGTCATGTCATGTCATGTTCTCTCTCTCTCAAGTACGTCAAATTCAAGTACGTATAAAAAAGTAGGAGGAAAAACAAGAACCACAAAAGTAATCATGTAATCAAGTGATCATAAATAATATAAATCAGTAATGTCAAATAAAAATATTGTTATTTTCAGTGTGCAAATAATAATATAAAATTTGCATTAATGTTACACTGTCTGCCAAAATATGACTAAATACATAGCTTCTGTTTATCACTAGCTCAGTATTTGTTGTTTACAACCAATGTAAGCAAGCAGAGCTGAAACTGAGTCACCAGTGGAATCTCTGAGGCCCTTCATTCCTTATTCATGAATGTACTGTTTTTATTTTGTCTGTAAGACAGTGTAAGTGTGTGTATACAATGGTATATATGCTTGCCCTAATGTGTGACTGGCAAGAATGTGACACTATGGCTATTTTCTATGCATTACAATTTCTGTGTCTCAAAATAAAATGCACAGATCACATTTGCCCTACGATGAAAATGAGAACAGACACATTTCTTCAGTGCAGTTTGGAATGTGTAAGGTAGCTTACCAGGTTGTCTGTATTGTGCAGAGGCTTCACCAGTCTGCTCATGTACCACAGAAGATGCTTGCAAAGTTAAGAGCAGTTCTTTAACATTCTCCTCCTCTGCCATGTCCAATGCACTGAGGCCACCAACATTCCTGTCTCTGGGGTTTGAGCCATGTTGGAGGAGAAGCTTCACTACCTACAGCACACATATACACATTTCACAACATCTTGTGAGTAACCAAATCTTTCAAGAGCTTGTGTTTTTTCATATTATACAAAGGAACTACTATGAATCCCAGAGATTCTGCTCTGCATCCAGTTTTGATGCTACTGTGTTCACTGGAGACACACAACATTGGCAGCCAATAAGGCCACTGGCAGCTCATTTTGAGATGCTATTCTGTGACAACATTAAAGTTTGATGTGACTGGTTCTGGTCCCCCCCCCCACCCCCATTCCAACTGATACTAATACACTGATCTGCCTATTGTATACCACACACTGCACTCATGTGATGCATCACTTGTTGATATGCATACTTTCAGTGAAAGTGGGGTTGTACCTAATACCTGTCCACTCAAGAGTACATACCAGCATAATGCAGTATATCACACAGATATCATGCACTGTAAGAATTAATTAACACTGTACTCATTAATATATATCATATTCTCTGTCTGTCTGAGTCCCTCACTATGTTAGGATATGTGTGTTTGGGTTGTGAACTGTTGGTTGGGACAAAAGAGGACAGTTGAGGATGTCACCTTGGGCTTTGGGAAACACTGACTGAAATTTTTCACCATTTTCTGAGATTTTATAGACCAAACAACTTAATCGATTAGTCAAGATAATAATCATGATGTCTATAACAACTTATAACCTGTCATGAAAAGTAATTAGAGCAATCATTATGGAGAACAAATGATCTAAATGTTGATAGTGGGCCCCAACATGTCAACTGACTCCATCACCATGTTAATGGGGCTTTTATCTGGAAAAAAAGGCAGAAACAAATTGCATACTCTCTAATAACTGAGGTCACCACTGAGAAAGCCTATTGTATATGGCTTATGGTCATATTCATAATGTTCTAATCATACATTATAACAGATTACAAAAGTTTATATCATCAATATATAATGTATTACAAATATAGAGAGCCTAAATGAAACTCTAACTTTTGGGTTCTGAAGAAAACTGTATTTAAAAGCACACTGACATGTTGTAACACAAATGACTAAACATCCAGCCCTAAAACATAATGCTGCTCAACAGTATTTCAGGTCATGGACAGAGTAGAGAAATGGATCGTAAACCTAAGGAACATGTTTCAGTTTTTCAGAAATTCCAGAAATTCATGGAGGGATCACACAAACAGTTAACAAAATTTACAAAAACCTGTGAAAACGTGGCTATCTTGAAAGTGACGCCACAACTTTTGCTCTCTTTGGATGTATGGAAAGTTGTTACAGAAAAGAATTTCTCCATCACCTGATAGTGTCCAGAGAAAGCAGCATCATGTAGGGGTGTGACACCATCAAAGCTTCTAGCATTAACATTAGCTCCAGCCTTCAACAGTTCCTCAACCGCTGCCTCGTGACCCACGGCAGATGCCTCATGGAGAGCTGTCCAGCCTGACAATTCAAGTCAACATTTCTTGACAGAAACAGTTTGGAACAGTTTGTGTATTAAAGTGATGAATGGCAAATAAGTGATGCAACAAACCTGCATAATCTTCCATGTTGACACTGATCCCAGCCTGAATGAGCGCTTTGACTCGGGTCAGATCTTTTCTCTTGCATGCTTTGTGAAGGAGAGTCTCTCCCTTTCCGTCTCTCTTGCGAAGTCGTATCTTTCCGGGTTTTTTTACATTTGCTACTTTGAAGAATAAAATCAAGATATAACATTAGACGGAATAATACTTTCAATGTCATATACATGATGTTTCAGGAGTCTCTGGCTTAATTACCTGATTGAGATGCAGAATCAGCATGGCCTGCTGCAGACTGGCTACAGCAGGATATCCTTGGATCTGCCCCTGGATGGGCTGCTTTCAGTTGATTAATCTCCATCTCCACTTTGTTTTTCTGCTCCTTGTTTCCATCTTGTGAAGCTAAATCACTTATCTCCATGTCCTCAGCTGCCCCTCTGCTTTGGCACGCGTAAGGATCATGCAACAGGCTTATAGAGTCATCGTCTGAAGATGATGCATCGCTGTTCTTCTCATATTCCTGATAACAGCTGTCAGTCATTCTAAAATGTCTCTTGAAGAAAAATACACATTCAGAAAAGCAACAGTTTTGAAAGTATTTCCAAATTCCTCATACACTATTCTGCCTGTTGTGCACATTCATACTTTTCTTGTTTTGCTATATCATCATGAGGATGAATTAAAGAAACACAATAGTCACAATAGGGAAAGCACTGTTTGATGTCAACTGATAAACTTGTAGAAGACATCAACCCCATTCATTAAACCTGCAATATCTGATTTTTGGTTCATCTGGGAGAAGCTAAGACAAGTTATGAACATAGCATTGACGTATCATCAGCTTTTAAGTTGGCAAACTTGTTAGCGAATAGTTGCTTATTTACAGATCTCGCAGTTACAGAGCAACATTATCATTCATTTGGAAATCTCTTTCTGCTCTCTACCAACTGCTGAGGGAAATATCTAGTTCTTTTAGCTGCTAAATGCTCCACTATGTTCACCAGCTAGTCTACAGCTCACTGTGTCTGTTTGCTGTTTGCTGCTGAGCAGGTAGTGAACAGTGTGTTTTCAGAGCTTTTTCTCTGAAAACAGCTGCCTGCTGGAGCCATAAGCAACATTATATGAGAGCACTGAGAGTGAACCAAAATGTTGGGTAGCCACAGTCCAATGATAAAAAACTCACTACTGTATAAAGATCCGTAATGCTGAAGGGAGCTGCAGAGTGGCTGATGGTTCTCACACTACACAGTGTCACCTGATAAACTGTAAAACACATAGATTATAGCAGCTTATAGGACTAGTGTGTAAGATTTAGTGACATCTGCTGGCGAGGTTGAAGATTGCAACCAAATGAAGACACCTTTATGGGTGCTGGTGTCCAGGTTGTGTGTCGAAGCTGCACAATGACGAAAGGCATGAAGTCACTTAGGAGGGTCCAAGGGCATAAAATAAAACATTTTAGCTTTAAAAAGTATGCTATTAGTGATGAAGGAGTCCTATTTCTCTCCTTACTGAACAAAAACCTTATAGGCCTACTTATTTTAACTATCCAACTATATTTTAGAATAAAAACAACACAAATATCTACACTTATTATCTTCATTAACTTTAAAGGCAACCAGAATCTACATCAGTCAGTAAAAGAAAAATGCTCAAATTCTTTCATATTAACATATGTGACTTCACACTAACATCACTACTCCTATCATACTCTTTATCGTTAATAAATAATTGCTTTTTAAAAAATATATTATTTTTAAAAAAGAATAAATTCAGAACAGGATTAGAATTTATTTATATTTTAAATATAACCTAATGATTCTTAGAGCAGCAATAGTAATGTTTACAACAACAAAGGCACTAAATAAACTCAATATCTCACTGTAAACACATCTAAAATGTCAATAAAATAAATAATATTCCTGACATCAAAATACTGAGTGAAGTTTAGAAAGACAGAAGAACACAGACATCAGTCAGTATCAGTCGGTCATCCTGTCCTCGGACCGGTTTGTCTCAGCCACCGTGTAACTGTCATCAACTCAAGTAATCTTCACCTCACCTGTGTTCTGCTGTTCGCTGACTTCGCTCCGTGTGTGTGTGTGTGTGTGTGTGTCTTTGTGTGGAGGAGCTCAGCCCAGACATAGAGAGCAGAGGAGAGGCTGCAGTGTGATAATAAATTACACCAAAACATTAAAAAGTACCGATAACAGAATCAGTAACATCAGAGCTTATCAATACTATGGTCTTTAATAAGTTAGCCCCGGGTTCAGTATCCATCCCTAGAGATAAAAGTGCACATTAAACAAAACTGCCATACCTTTGATTATTTTGGAGAAAATAAGACATATAAATCGGTGCATATATAATCGCAGGAAGCTGGAACAAGCATTGATATCTGGAACAACGAGCGTCTCTTTCCCTTGCTGTTTAATCGTATACAAAATGGAAAGCAAAAATATGGTGGCAGATAAAAATCTTTTTTCTGCTAGTGGTAAAAATAAACAGACTATGACGGAACAAATACATCACTTTTGAAGGAAATCCATCTGTAGACGGAGCTCTTGCACCCATGCTCCTCCCCTCGGCCTCCCCTTCCAAGCGTGTAGGAGAACCTCCAGTGGCTGCGAAAAATGCGTAAGGGCCTCTCTAGAGCCAGTTTGGTTTGTCTGTTCTGGGCTACTGTAAAAACATGGCGGTGCAACATGGCGGGCCTCTGTGGTAGGGCACCCGTTCCCTATATAGATATAAAGGGCCATGGTCCAATGGGCCCAGTCCATTCCACTAAAAGCCAGTAAATCTTACACACTGTTCCTTTAAGGTAGATGTTATCTGTTGTTCAGGTACTGGGAGGCCATCCTCTGTTTCAGAGCTACAATAAGTTGGTAGATTGAATTGCAGGTGTCTTAAAAAGCATATTTCTGGCTCTGCAAAAAATCTGTTTATCTAAGGATTTACTCTCTGGACTGAATTATTCACCTTGTGAGGACTTGCATGTGTTGTCAGTGTGGGTCTTGTGAGGGTTTGATTCTGTCGCCCCTCTGATAAGACAAATAGACTAAACAGAGTCAGCTGGACTTAGCTGGACTTGTGTAATATAAGCAGTGAGAGCCCCATCGAAGTCCAATGATTCACCCTGTTAGAGCAGGTCAATTCCTTCCTCTGTCCTGCTGTTGCATATTATAACTTGAGAATGGATGTTTTTCTCAACCTTGTCTAATTAGACCTTTTCATAGATGACAATGCAAACTCTGTGCCATCCTTCACTGCTGATACATTATATCCACTGTATTATTGTTCACAATTGGTTGTCAAGGATTAACTTGAGTAGAAGTGCACTGATGCCATTTTTAGAACATGAGCATTTAGTATATTAACAATACAGTGCTTCAGATGGTATCTGTGTACTTGTTATCTAGACTCAAATTTCCACCACTGAAAAAAGATCCATGCAGCATGAAAACTGAACATTTTGTGCATTGGCACTATTATCATTGTCTCTGGACCCACAGCAGCTTTTGAATCATCAGACCCACCTGGTGGTCAAAAACTGAATGAGGACTGAGATAGACATGTACTAGATGAACTTATCCTTCCCTCGCTGAGGATCAGACCTTTAAGAGGCTCAGCCACTAATGAGAATGTGACACACATACAGTGCCTTGCCAGAAAAACCCTGCTAAATCACTAATTTCACTGGAAAACAATGAATACATTAATATTTTTCTATATATTATAGAAAGCAAAGACTCGATCATAATGACCAGAACTTTCAAAAGTAAAAGATCAAGTTATAGCAAAGCAGATATCAGGAGAAATGTACAAAACGTCTCTGAACCACATGGGGACAGTCCACTATATCAAGCAACGAAAGAAGCATCATACAATACAGATATTGTCAGATCAGGCCGTCCCTCCAATCTGTACATCTGGGCAGGGCCAGAGGAAAACTGATAACTGATACCAGTTAACAGTCTGAGACCCGAAACAACTTTGAAAAAGTTCAGTGGCTGCAATAACAGAAAGAGCGCACGAGACACATTTTCTGTTCCAATGCTTCAGTTCACTGTCCATACCATAAGGCCCCATTCTATCAGAATAAGAAACATTGTGACCACCTTTAACTGAAATAATAAAGTGCATCAGTTAGCTTGTTAGGTGGCAAGTGTGCAAGCAGACTTACTAGCTAGTGAATAACGTCAGGTAATGTTCCTTGACACTATTCACACCATGGAACGATAACCACACACTCTCTAAGTCTTAGACTTTGCTATAACTCAGTGACCCAAACAAACAACGTTAACTAACTTTAACAGTATCCATATAAATTGCGTTCACACATTGCCATGTTTAAAATCTGAAATTAACAAATTTACAAGCAAGCTAATTTAGCTGAGAGATTATCGAACGTTAGCCGTTAGCTAGCTAGCTCGTGAGCTCGCTAATAAACGTGACATCTGAAACTATCGGTAATTAACATTATGGCTCGTTCTGAAAGGTGTCTGATAACTTCTCCACCCCTGAGCCTAAAGTCAAAATCATATTGATACATCATATCAACTGCACTGTAATAACGACCAATTTCACTCAACGTTCTCTGTCAACACATTCAGCAATTTTATTTACTAACGTTTCAACTTACTTACTTTTCTGCGCCGTGACGTCTTACATTCACACTTTAGCTATCTCGCGCGCTCAGGTTGAAATTAGAGGTGGCAGGAAGAACGTTGCTGATTTTCAATTTAAAAGCATTTAAGCCCCCAGACGAGTCCGCTAAATAGAGGGCTCAAAATGATTTCAGAAAATAATAAAAGTTATCTTTTTTTTTAAGGAGTGCTGAGATGAAATTTAGGTGAGCACCCCTAAAAAGAGGCTAAAATCGCCAAGGCATCCAAACCTGAAAAACAGATATATATATTTCATGATATACATGCAGGAATTATAAGTATTAAAAGTATTAAAGTATTATCGAAACCAGGAATCTTTAAGGACTTTCATAAAGCTTTGAATTATTTTTCCTGTATAGATTAAATCACCACACTTAAAATGTCACAAAACAGCACAGTCCAAAAATACTTTAATATTTTTTTTCACAGTGAGTGGTAATTTAATTTCAAACCAACTGAGTTTATATACTACAATAATTTCGTACATCAAAATTCATAACAATAACAACTGTTTGAATTACTTGAAAATTTGAACTATTGAGTAAAGTGAAGAGTTTCAGTAGTATACTATTGAACATCAAACAATCAATCAGTCCTACAGAAAACCAAAAGTACCAAATGCCAACATATACAATGAATATTAAAAACAGCACAGATCTTAAATGCCTTCAACTTCAAAGTATTACATTGCTTCTCAAACAGTTTTCATCCCTGGCTATACTTGGCACACAATTACTGCAAGGCTGACTGGCTAATGAATCTGTGAACAAAAAATTCTACTACAATCATTCATTTGGACACAATGGTGTTTTATACCATTTCAGTGGGAAAGGTATACATATAGGTATCTTCAACATGTGCTTCCAAGCTACCTGAGGAAAGGTTAAAGTTCTGTGTGGCTTTAACAGCCCAGTCCACTGACTCATCTGAACTACCATCAAGGTAATCCACAGTTTGGTCGCTTTCATTGTCTTCCTCTTCTGTACCACCCTCAAACAAGCTGGCATACACTGGTGTTGAACACAACGGAGTTTTTGGAGGAGCAGGAATACAACAGGGGGTGCTGCGTTGTAGAGGTGATGACGTCAGAGGGAGGGGAGGGGGAGGAGAGCTGGCCTTCACTGAGGAATGGATGGAGACAGGTGAGAACAAATTGTGCCCTTCCACTGTTTCACTTACTACTTTGCATCCACCCGTTTAATTACATCGGAATTGTGAATACCATTAGGTGATGTACTTGATTTCTTCTGGTTCTCTTGCATATCCACAGCAGCTGTCTGTGATCGGGCGCTGGTCTGACCCATGTCAGTGTCATCTGATTGAAGTTCTGTGTTCAACTTACACTCTGTGGCCTTCTGTGGGTTTAAGAAGACGTCTTCTCCCTGACAATGAAAAGTGAGATTCACATATCTGTGTATTGCTCTCTGATTCATGGGAGTTGGTTTGGTAGGTTTTATGGTGTTGGTTTTGAACATCCTTTTAAATTAAAACACAATCGCTAAGAAAAATAGATTTCTTATACAACATGACAGCAAATCTTTTTAAATTCTTATAAATTGTTTTCAATCTCATATCATTATTTATAACCACTCACTGTGTCAAGCTGTGCGTCATCATGAGTTTTCTCTTGGTACGTCAGAGCTGTAGAAAATGAAGTGGAAAGTTTGCTGTGTTTCCGACATGATGGTGTATCTCAGGAAAACGTGAACACTGCTACAAGACTAAATGTAAATGAGACCTGGGAGATCCTTTCTTTTGTTTTGGGTCATGTTTTCTTCCACTAGTCTCTGTGGGAAGGGCTCTGCAGCAGTTGTCAAGGCCATCTGTCCTCCCTTACCGGTTAGCTTTGGGTTTGCACCGTGTCTGAGCAGCGCGCTGACAATCTGGATAGACAAAAAGTTTAAATTAGTTTGGACACACCTTCCCATTCATTTGAATGAGAAAGTGTGTCCAAACTTTTGACTGGTACTGTTTATACTTCATGTATTTTCTATATATTCTGTTATTGATGTACAATTTGATTGTGCTGATGCCAACCTTCATGTGGCCATTTGCAATGGCATCATGTAGTGGTGTGTCTCCGTTACATGCTGTAGCATTGACCTGAGCTCCAGCCTTTATCAGGTCCAAAATGACATCATAGTGACCACAAAGTGCTGCTTCATGAAGAGGGGTCCATCCTGAGACAATAAAAAAACATTTCACTATACAGATTTCCCAAAAGATTTTAATAACTCACAAGACTATGTATAAATAGCTAAAAAAAAACCCAACAACCTGCATTGTCTGCCATGTTGACATCAGCCCCCAGCTCCAGAAACTGGCGCACTGTTTGAATGTTTCCCTCTTTGGCAGCCTTGTGCAGCAAAGTCTCTCCAAAACAATTTTTCCTGTGGACATTTTTCACAGGTACAACTCTTTCTTTGTATGTCACTGTACAACTGTTTGAGTCTTCCCTCCTCCCTGCTTGATACTTGTCCCTCTTTGCAGTGCTGCCCAGGCTTTGGGATGAACCGGCCTGTGATCGTCTAGCGTTGTACGCAAGCTGTGTTCCTGATACTACAACAGATAATGTACAAGCGATATGAGTTTGTCTCCTGCTGGACAGAAGATAAAAGGATACATCTGGTGATATTCTATTTGTTTCTCATAGTCAACAAATCTCATGAAAAGACCCAAACCAATGAATCTACTAACGAGTGTTGCGTGTCATCAAAGTCTGAGCCTCTGTCACAAGTCTGTGTCATAGACCTCGACTGTTGTCCAAAAACTATTAAAAACACACCAGTGAGCTGCAGTGTTGCACCAGGTGACATGTTCCTTCATCGCCACACACTGTCGGTTATTTTGACTCAATCCCACACACACCGTCCTGCTGCCAGAAATACTCACTACAACACCAAATGTGGATTAACCCGCTGCTGAAAATAGTCCTCAACAAATGCACTATTTCCTCCTGTTTGAGTAACATCTGCTAAAAACTACACTGACCAACTGTTTAAGGAAATTACTGAGACTTCTTTTTAAAGATTTATGTCTTCAGTAGAAACCAAAAGGCTTGGGGCTGAGAGCAACAGACATAGTAGGAAAGACAAAAAAGTACTGAGAGATAGACTGACACATTGTTTTGGTATTTTCATGGAATTTGTTTACAATAAGAAAGACATGGATTAATACCAGCCTTAGTTTCTATTTTGGACACTGAACAAACAATATTACAAAAATGCAGTTTCTGATTTCAGACCTGATAGTTCTTCTCTTCTGTTTCCAGATGCAGCAGAGGGGCTGTCTTTAGGAATGTTTTTCTCCATTAGTACTCGTAGAGAAGGCTCTGTATTAATGCCAAATGCTGTTTCTCCATCGTCGGCTTTCAGCAGTGGGTTTGCACCATGTTTCAGGAGTAGCTCAGCAATCTGGGAGTCACACGAAATCAGCTCATGTATGTTGTTAGAAACAACGTCAGAAATAAAATCCGAATCGAGACACGCATGATCGATTAAGCAAAAATTCTTTTGTCACACCTGAAAATGAAACTGTAATTCATTTAGACGACTAACTTGAAGTTACAGACCCTTTTATGGCCATCTCTGATGGCATCATGTAGAGGTGTGACTCCATTATGTGCTGCAACATTGATCAGAGCTCCAGCGTTAATCAAATACAAAGTGGCCTCATACTGATCACGGAGTACGGCTTCATGAAGGGCCGTCCATCCTGAGAGGAAGATACATAAAACCATGGCCTGATGCACTTTATGGTAAATAAACCATGATGGAACTTTCAACACAGGAATCAGTTTAAAAATAGCTGACCACCTTCTGTGTCTTACCTGCATTATCAGTCATGTTGACATCTGGCCCCAGTTTCAGGATGTCTTTTAGCATCTGGATATCTCCCTGTAGCACAGCCTTATGTAGTAAATTCTCTCCGAAGTGATTCCTCTGGTTAACAACTTGCAGAGAAAGAGTCTTGCCAGTGTAGGTCACTACTGATTTGGGCCATGTAACTTTCTTGCCTTAATCCATTCATCACGTCAGACGGTCAAGGTGGTGGAAGAAAGAGAAAGAAAACAGCAAAGCCACCATCAACTTAAAGGGAGTAATGGGTAATGATGTTTTATCTTCCAAAACCTATTAACATAGCATTGGGATCAAGGGGGTGTATTCAAAACACCCCCGTTGTTTGACGCAACGAAAACCCCCGCCAGGCCAAAAGAATATATTTTTTAATATTTGATATCAGAATGAATATCCATTCATTCGGAAATCGATGGTCGATAGAGTCTCTGTGCAGCGCTGCTCCGGTACGTGAGTCAACCTCTGTCGTTGCCTAGGAAACCACTGGTCGCGTGGCTCCGTTAAGGAGCATGTTTACGTAGCGAGTAGGAGGGAGCGAGGGGCAGATAAGTGACGGTGGACGCGAGCGGGGCAGAGGAAAAGGTCAGTAGTAAGTTGTCAGTCTGGCAGTAAATGTACAGTACAGACTACAGTGTGTCAGTTAATAAATGCTAAATGCTGGAAAAGTAAAGGGATTTAGCTCCAAAGTTAGCAACAATGGGCTAGCATAACCCGAAGGCACAAAACAGGGAAATACAGAACAGAGAAATGTGTGACTGCTGAGTTTACTGTGCCCCCCCACGACGATGCAAATTGCTGCCGTATATGGGAACAGTTTGCTTTTTTTTATGCTAACAAATGAATTTCTGTTCTGTTTCTAATAGTAAGGACTAATAGATAATAATTTATTGTACGAATAGTTAACCCCAGGAGGACATTTAACTTATTCAGAGAAAAACTGGTGAAAGACGCCCTCAATGACAAGTGGCATTAAGTCAAGTAGCAGGAAGTAACATCAGGAGAAGGGCGAAATCTTCAGTCAGACTTTGGTAGGACCAAGGTGATATGGCTGGGGGTGGAGCGGGGGTTAGGCACTTCTATATAATATATATACTCATATACACATAGCTGGATAAATAATGTAGACTAATAGAATTACTTTGTGTAGATTACCATGTGGTGTGAATGTCAACAATTAGTCATCATATTAACCTAACTAACAAAGTTTTAAAGAGCCACAGTACTGAAATGGAGACAACAATCAAAGAAAAAGAAATCTCCAAACCTGGACGAATAACACAAAAAGATAGAGCACCTACTATAAAGTAAGACAGGTAAGAGATAAAAAAAAAGGGTTGAACTGACCCTTTAAGAAGTTTACCTCCTTGAAGAACCGACCATCAAGTCACAGCCTCTTTCTCAGTTTGGAGACACTCTTATTGTTTCAGCTGCTGTGTGATGCTGCATAACTTTACCGATCTTATAATACATCCATGACCTGTACGCGTCCCCCTCCCTCCGACGCTTCAAGTAAAGTTCCGTGTGTTACATTAAAATACCAGTTTTTGAGAACTAAAAATATTCGGAGCTAGGCTCAAAATATTTGAGGTTGAAGCCCCGAATGATCGACCACCCGTCCCCTGCGATGATTACATAGCTGTATCAGAAAAACAACCAACCAGGCTAACCTGTCAGAGAATTCTTATATGCTGGTAGAATGTTCCTCTTACCACTGCAGCAAGGCCTCACATCCTGTTTGCTCCTGTAACAAAAAATGATAATTTCATTGATAAAACCTTTCTTCAAATATAAGCTGTAAAGTAAACAATATTTTGACATACTAGTGTACCACATATTCCTCGACTTAGATCTGTTAATTGTTAAATCTCCAGAGACATACTATGATATGGTACCATCCTCTCACTGCATATACATTTGTCCACCCACCATTGCAGAATAAGCCAGCTGTCCACCCCCAGTGCACAGGTGGCACAGCTATTACAAGCACTTACATTGCCTTTGTAGCCATTTTGCATATGAATGATCTGCTATGTTTGTACTGGTTTGGCTTCCGTACAAATCATGGTATCCTCCCCTGCATCAGGATGAGATGGACCTGGTGGTTAGAGGATTTCAACCTGTAAATACTGGGGCATTTCCAACAATTTTTTTTTTTCACCTATGCAAACAAAGTGTCACTAGATGGCAGCATCATACTAAAATACATCTCTGCTAACAAAACTGACATTGAGTGTACACATGAAATGAAAAAAAAAAAAAACTTGAACATACCATCATCTTCTAGTAGGAAGTTTCCTCCAGGAAGCCAGTGTGGTTTGCATGGGACTAGGAAAAAGCATCCTCAGTAAAACCTCTCCTTGTCCTGTATCCTGGGAACAAAAACATATCAGTTTATTCCTTAAAGCACAATCTAATAATAGGAAACATCATTATAAAAGAAGGAAGTGCACTGTAAAGAAGTTACCTTCTCCAGTCTAAACACATCTCTGAAAAAAGAGCATTTGCTTACGTTGTAGGGAAAAAGGATCCTTCTTTATAAGTTCATAAATAAATGATCAAAATATGACACCACCACACAGACCGTGACTGGAGTTTCTGTGGTTCTCTTATTGTCTTTGCTGAGTCATGGGAGTCATTTCAGATCTTAGAGTATGATTTCATTATATCAGATAGTCTATCTGACAAAACAAAAATGAAATTAAATCCCTCTACAATGTTACAACTAAACATTTTTTTCCCCCCAAATTATATATACATACTGTTTGCAGCTGTGACTCCTGTAGATTTGCTATCATGAATGGTTACATATTCATATTGCTTTTTATTTCTAAGGTTAATACTGTTCTGATTCAAATAACCTGAAAAGGGCTGCAACTACCAATTATTCCTTCTTTAACTGATTCATCATTTGGTATATAAATGTCAGAAAATGTTTTTTTTTAAAAATGCCCATCACAATTTCCTAAATCCCAAGGTGACAATCCAAAATCTAACAATATAATTTGCTATCACGTAAGACAAATACAGGCAGCAAATGTTAAAAATTGGAACCAGATAATGTATTTAAAAGATTAATCAATTATTGAAATAGTTGCCAATCAACTAATTGACTTATCATTTCAACTATTCTCCTTAATACTGCTTGCAATGTCCCGAACATTTATAGCTTAATCTTGAATATAGTCCTTGTGAAATAATACAAAATGTTTAAATTTGGATCCAGAAAATATACTTGGGCAGATTTAGATTGTGTGTCCAAATATTAATAACCAAACCTACCTAGCACAAGCCGAGAGTCCCCTAAACCTGAGTTTTATATGACTGTTATTAACATTTTTCGGTGCAAGTTAATATGGATGTCCCCATCATCAACCTTTATACTGATACCAATCCAAGTCCTTCAATATCAAAATATGAGCTATTGGCCGATGGCTGCCAGTTTCTGCTATCTGCTTTATGACACTATGATCCTTATCTAAATATGGTGAGATCATTATGATCAGGAATTCAAATTTATAAACCTGTCTATAAAATAAGCATTTTTAACAGCTAGCTGTCAAAACGTGCCCCCTACCTGAACTAATAAAAGAGCCATTTTTGTCAAGTTATCAAAACACATTATTAGCCTATGTGACAAAAACTATCAAGCTAAAATCGTTAATATTTCACTCAGTTATGATTGATAACGCACAAGTTGTCACCTCAATTTACACAACATGACTTTGACAGTGGTTTAACCAGTGGTCATATTTGGCAGCACATTATCACGCTAGCTTATGTTAGCTGTAACGTTAGCGTTAGTTAGGTGAATAAACAACAAAGGTTAGTTGTTTGTTGGTAAACTAGCTTAATGGTAAAGAAAACGTGTAACGTAAGATTAACCTGGGGCAAAAAGTCGAGCAAAAGTAACGTTAAACTGCCTTTATGACCGGGAGCTTATCAGCTAACGTTACTATTACCTGTCTATACAAGCCTCCTTCATCCGGTTTATCCTCTTCAGAATAATCAGAAAAGACGGACTCGGTTAGTAAGAGGAAGTGTCACAAAGTAGAAATAATGGCGATAATTATTGTAATGCAAATTAACGGTACAACTGTGGCGCGAAAACACAGTAGACTACAGCGACATGCGTACTGTCAACGGGTGAAGACAAGGCCGTCAGCCCACTGTAGACCTACTGTAGGTCAGTGCTTCCCAACCTTTTTGGCCTGTGACCCCTTAAAATAAAGCATGTCTACGTGGGACACCTCGTCACAGTTAACTTATCGTTTTGTCCACAAAATGTTAGGCAATAGAATAAAATATCAAATTCCCCACAGTCCAAGGTTACATCTTCAAATGTCTGGTTTTGTGTAATTTAACAGTCCAGAACCTTAAGATATTCAGTTCATCATCATGTTTAATAAAGAAAAGCAATAAATCATCACATTTGAGAAGCTGAAACTGAAGCAGAACTGAGAAGCTTTTTTTTCTATTTGGCTTAAAAAATGACTCAAACGATTAGCTATTCAATTATCAAAATAGTTGCTGATTAACTTTTTGTCAATCATTTAATCGACTAACGTGCAGCTCTACACAGAGGACTTACTTTGTTTTATCTGAATAACATTTGGAGGTTTGAGGAAGTAAAGCAAAGTATTCAACAAGAAATAAAGCAAAAGTTAGAGGAAAGCTTGACAAAAAAAAAGACAACTTTTTTGTGTCCAAAATATGTGTTTTTTTCTGTATCCTGTCCTGTCCTATCATCTTGCGCCCTCTTTCATTATTTTAATCCAGTGGTTGTCCAGACCTACAGTGTAGGTGAGTCCAAGGGCATCGTCTACCAAACTTCATGCCATTAAACAGGTGAATCTGTGAACATTGTGGGAGAAATGACAACACAAATCACACTTGACTTGAATGAATCAAGTGTCAGTTTAAAAGGTCTGGTAGACGACAAGTGGTAGAAGAACTATTTAAATATTTTACTTCACTAAAACTACATATTTATATATATAGAAGGCTAGTGAGAAAGTTGCCACAGGTCTTCTATGGATTTAGGCGTCTCAGCTGCTTCTGTCTTCTTGTAATCCCTCATTGGTGGATCGCTCAGTTCACCACTTTGGTCTTGATTGAAATATTTTAACAACTATTAGATGAATTACCATAACATTTGGTACAGAGCTCCGTCATGCCCAGACAATGTATTCTGATGATGATCCCCCTTTGGTGATCCCCAGGCTTTTTCTCTAGTGTCCAGCCTCAGTCTCAGCTGGACCAGAGAGATGGACAGACAGTAAGCGCCATCCTTAGGCTCCACTGCTGGCAGGTAAAAAGCAAAAGAATAAAAAGTAACATTACTTCCTTTTGTAGAAAAATAGCAGGAACCTCACCGATATAAGTAACTCAAAGTTTGAACTGTCTAAATATGATATGAACGATAATGTTATCATTGTATTTATTTGTATTTTTTTAATAAGGGTCAATAGAGGTGTTATTATATCTGAAACTGACTATTACAGTGAATATTCCTTAATTCACTGTCACTAGTGTGTTGATGTGAGTGTAGCCTTTCCCAGAATGCACTGGGCTACTCAACACACACTTGTAATTTACATTTTTGATGACTTCACTGCAAGATTCAGTTTGTGTTAAATATTGATAGTGGATGTATAGTCTTGGCCACAGACACCTAAAAACATTTAGTCTGTGGATTTCAGACACTAATGGTGAGTAATCCATCTGAAAAGTGAACTGGACATTATGGAGAAAATCAGCTAGATCTATTTCTTACATGTCAGTATTGTTCATGGTCTTTAGGATTTTTTTAATATAAAAAACATATGAATGAAAATATTTATGTTCTACATAAGTTGGATCTCCTATACATTATCAGTTGTTCTTAAAATGTGGTATCCAATGTGGTAGGCTACAATTATATGCAGTGATGTGTGGGCTACAGACTTGGAAAAGAATAGGAGCATATCTGTGAGGTGCAATATTCCGTTGGTTGGTAGGTCAGCTAGTTACTGAACAATTGGTTCAGCCTTGAACTTAACCTTGAATCATCCTCTGACTCAGATTCTCTCAGCTATGTGAGAAATGCCCTAAAAGCAATATTTGAAGGGGTAATATCCCAGAAACAGCGGGAAAGCCCCATTCCCATTTTAAAATCGACTTAAAGCTTATTTCTGTAGGACTTTGTACAGCAGAATGTATATATATGATGACTGCCAGTCATGAAAGTGCAATGTAGTTTACCTAGCCTATGTTTTGCCAAAATATGTAATCCACTAAAACCATAGAAAATGGGCACATGTAACATGAATGGGAAAAAAACTTTGAATCCTAAAATAGTATACAGTAGTATATCAAGATAAGAAAGCGCACACAAAGGTCTTCAAAGGTTTGTGGTAAAATAGTGATCAGTTTATTGTAAAGTTCTCATCGCTGACATTAAACTGATTCAAACAGTAGAAGCTTGACATGGCGGAACAGTAGTGGAATAAAGTAGAAAAAAAATGTTTAGTTGACTATCACAAAGCCACTGTAAGAGCGTGAGACAGTGTTAAACTACAGTACAGATACTCTCCAACACTTACAGAAACGAGCCCACTCCCTGACAGGCCAGCCTCTGCTATACAACCCAGTGTCACACCGACTGTTTGCATGACGGTGTGTCAGTGCAGTGGTGAGATTAGGCGTCCCCCTCTGGCCACGCCCCATTACCGCTGTCGCCTAGGAAACGGGGCGTGGATAAAGCGTTCGTGAAGCAGGTGACCGACGTGATTGGCTGAAGTGTCGGATGATGTAGTAGCGTGCCATCGTTCGTTCCATCGGGCCTCAGTGAGCTGCAGAAGCCGCTCAGTGTGTCGGTGCAGCTGGCTTTCCGCAGGTCCGCTCAGACCCGTCTGCTTTCCGCTTCACCATCTGTCCTCAGTCTCACTTTTCACTCTCTTCACCTCTCAAGGTAAGTTAGTCTTATATCTATTTAATGAAATAGTGTTTTTAACTCTGTCGTGAATACGTTAGTTACGGTCTACACATGCGAGCCGGTTCGGCAAAAATAAACGCAGCAGGGACAAAAGCCGCGACACAGCAAACGCTTCGCAAACGCGTCCAGCGGATATCGGTACATTGAATAGAAAGGCAGCGACCGACATCAACCAGCCGCAGCAGCCGCAAGTCAAGAAGAGATAAACTGAAAGCACTGACAGCATGAACACAGAGCAGCTTTTATTAATGTTTCTCTTCCTATTTAAAACTATTTAATGTATGAAGAGTATATGTCAGCCAAAAAAGGTGGTAAACTATTTAGCAAAAATAAGTATACAGTATTTATATAAACATAAGTGGGCCAGACTTTTCAGTGGTCAGTTGCAATCTGTTATTTAATTGGCGCATTTAAAAAGTGTATAAAGTGGCTAATTGACTTAATATAGATTAAATGATACAGTAAAAAATATTGATCAGATAGTTATATGTGCCAATTAAGATTTCTATTTCATTCTTCTGACTTAAATTAATGATTAAAATAATAACTTTTCTAAATAGTGTAAAAAATATTTTTTTCTAAGAGTTTTTAATTCAGCCTCTTATTTTTCCATAGCTTTTCTTACCTTATTCATGTTGGAAATAGAGCTGGAAAAATGTACAGCTTTGGCTGCATGTCTGTCTAGGCCTTACTACTTTTGGCTTTATGACATTCTGGCCTGCACGTGTCTCTGATAATGACGAGGTATGTCACAGCATTGTTTCTCAGAGTTGTACCACACAGCAATATTACATGTGTTTGACATTAGTGACATTAGTGACAGAGGGCAATATTTAAATCCGGATTGCCATTACGTTTCCGGCTAATCACAAGCTTAAATCAACTCTAAGATCATTTGTATCCGTGCCTTAAAATGACAAGTACAAAGACTAACACCTTCAACAATGATGATAGAGAATTAAATGACTGAATATGAAAATAAAAAAGGCAGAGTTTAACTTCTGAATAAATTCATTTAAGAAGAACAAATAAAACAAAAGAAATTTTAATCAGCAAAGTAGTTAGAATAGCTGACAGATTTATCAATTCCAGCTTCTCCCAGTGTACATGTACACTGGGAAGGCCCTAACATAACAAGGATGTCATTAAAGAAGTGCAGATGATGTGGGAAACTGGTGTTCAAATTTGAACAGGTCAAGTCAGTCAGATAAATGAAATGAAATTATAAGTGCATTTCCCTTTGAACTGTAGTGGAGTAAGTAAAAATATAGGCTTTACATAGTGCCCTTTGAAAAGAAGATCCAGAGAGTATCAATGGTTGATTTATTTTTTTTCCCTCTTGATTACTGACTTTTATTGTTTCCCACATCATCTGCACTTCTTTTAATGACATCCTTTATATGTAAATGTGTATATTTGCTTCCAGCTCCTCCCGGTGTACATTTATTCTCTTTCTTTTATTCAAGAGCTCTGTCGCACCATGCTGACCCGTCTGTTCCGTATGCATGGCCTCCTGGTGGCCTCCCACCCCTGGGAGGTGATCGTTGGCACTGTCACCCTCACCATCTGTATGATGTCCATGAACATGTTCACTGGCAATGACCAGATCTGTGGATGGAACTTTGACTGCCCTAAAACAGAGGAGGTGAGTGAATGAGATTACGTAAGTAATCTGTAGTAGCGTATTCACCACCAAACAATGTACAGCAGGTCAGTGCTCTCTTATATAGTATGTCACACTTATGAGCACTTACCTACTCATACCATGGCCACAGATAATGCTTGGTTGGCTGGAGAGTGTGCATTTTCTAACAAAATGTCACTGATCACTGTAAATCCATGCTTCTAGGGATGGCAGTATACAATAAGTCAGTTAGTCAGTCTGACCACCACTTTGGTCCAGACTGAAATATCTTAACAGCTATTGGATGGACCCTTTGTACAAGAATTCATGGTCCCCAAAGGATGTCTTTTAATGACTTTGATGATCCCTGGTTCGGAGGGAAATGTCACCACAACCATTGAAAGGATTGCCATTCAATATGATATAGACATTCATACCCCCCTTAGGATGAATTGTAATAAGCTAGCAAATGTTAGCCTGCTAACATACTAAAGTAAGATGGTGAATACAATGGAAAACATGAACTGCTTATCATTAGCATGTTAGCATTGTTATTGTGAGCATGTAAACAAGCTGACGTTAGCATTATTATTATATTGTTACTTCCTCCACTTGTTGGATTGTTCAAGTATCATCAAATCCAAGGTTTACAAAGAGTTTGGCATCGCAGAGTTTGTATTAAGAGGTTACTCACCACAAAGCATGAACAGATAATAATTATGTTTTAGTCTTGGACATGTGATTCACTGCTAGCTGTGTGGTTATCACAAAATAGGAAGCATTGTTTTTCATTACGGATTATTACTTTAACATCAGGCTTTTTATTTTTTTTACTTGCTGATCATATTTTCTTCACATTTTACAGCAAATTCTTAGCAGTGATATCATCATCCTGACCATCACACGTTGCATCGCCATCGTCTATATTTACTTCCAGTTCCAGAATCTGAGACAACTTGGATCCAAATATATTCTAGGTATTTTTTAATGAACACATAAGATATATGGCTGTTGAGAGAGCTTTTGTTGGTATTACACAACCTAAGCATAACTAAAATGTACCTCATCCCCTCTCTTGCAGGCATAGCTGGCCTTTTCACCATATTCTCCAGCTTCGTATTCAGCACAGTGGTAATTCACTTCCTTGATAAAGAGCTCACTGGTCTCAAGTAAGTACATATTAAATGCTTCCTTCTATCAGTTCCTCTGTTAGAACGTCCAGTGGTTCATTGTTCTGTTCTGTCTTACAGTGAGGCTCTTCCCTTCTTTCTGCTTCTCATCGACCTCTCCAAAGCATGTGCTCTCGCTAAGTTCGCCTTAAGCTCCAGTTCTCAGGTACAAAGAAATCTGAATTTGTTTCAACAGTGGAACGCTGATGTGAAACATCTCACATGAAATTCCACATTAGACCTGACTGTTAACTTTTGTTTACTGTAACTTTTTCAGGATGAAGTGAGGGACAACATTGCTCGTGGCATGGCAGTACTTGGACCCACCTTCACTTTAGACGCCCTGGTGGAGTGTTTAGTGATCGGAGTGGGAACCATGTCAGGTACCTACCCGCATTTTGAGCTACAACTGCACAGTTTTCTTCATGTTCAGTAAGATCAAAGAATGGTGAAGACATTTAAATTTAAATTGAAAAAGCTCAAGGGAACATGATAAATGTGGTGGTTGGAAAAAAGCATGTAAGCAAAAATTACGTAAGTTAATTGGTGAGATCTGGGAACGCTGAGACATCAGTAAAAAGAAGTCAGACTGGCCAAGAAACACAAGCAGTCACATAATCAGACAGTTGGAAACAAAACCCCAGATTAGACAAACTTATATGGACGAGAAAAACATCCATCACAATTTACAGACCCACTTCCTGCTTCAGCTTTTTACGTCACCATCACTTTTAACTCGTTAGGATTGCTACAATTTTGGTGCTGGAAATATTTCAGTTACTACACTTATATTGTGTGTTCAGCTATATCAAACCAAAACGGAATGATCATAAGGAGACAGAACAGAGCTTTAAGGTGTCAGTATACTTCAAACAAAATACTTGTCGGATTTTTGAACTGTGCCTGAAAGCCATACCCTAAACCGTTTGATTGAGCAACTTCTCTCTCAAGCTCCTTTTTCATTTTTCACACACCTATTTCTGTGTGAACAGTCGAGCGAAACACCATGAATGCTTTTGGGAAGCTGTTATATATGAGTCATTGCCTCTCACCCCACTCAATGGCAGCAGGCTTGTCACCCCGCCTTCTAGCATGTGTATTCAGAACATGCCTTTACATGTGGTCGGATTACACTTGTATGAAGCAGTTTGTTTCAATCATACCTTTACCCTGCTGGTAAATGGAGCTGATAATGGAACCAATTTGCTGCTTAGCAACATTATGGCCTCTGCTTATGTGACTTGTTTATTGTGAGTCAGTGTTCTGACAGATCTCTTGTATCTTCCAGGTGTTCGGCAGTTGGAAATCATGTGCTGCTTTGGCTGCATGTCTGTCTTGGCCAACTACTTTGTGTTCATGACATTCTTCCCTGCGTGTGTCTCACTGGTGCTGGAGGTAAGAGTTCAGTGTAGTGTGTGTGTGTGTGTGTGTGTGTTAATGGCATTATGATTGATGGTGATGTGTCTGTTCTTGTAGCTGTCCCGTGAGAGTCAAGAGGGCCATCCTATCTGGCAGCTGAGCCACTTCTCCAGAGTAATGGAGGAAGAGGAGGACAACAAACCCAACCCTGTAACCCAGAGAGTCAAAATGATTATGGTAACACCTCTCACGCTTTCTTTATTTGTTCCCTTTTCTTTTGTCTTGTGTTCCAATTGAATGTGAGTGTGAGTTGTCCTCTCTGCCCTGTGTGCAGTCTCTGGGCCTGGTGATGGTTCATGCCCACAGCCGGTGGATTGCTGAGCCCTCGTCCATCAACACCACAGTGGGCATCCCACAGGTTGGCATGGAGCTGGACCACCTGTCCCCCAGGAGGATCGAGCCAGAGAAACCCCTCTGGCACTTCTACCTGACTAGGTTAGCAGACTCCTCTCTTGGGATTGTTTCCATTTAAGCTATAAGTACTATGCATTGAACATTAGAGGTTTAGATGTGTTTGTTAGACTTTTTAGTACTTTGATGTGGCAGTGTTATCCTAGACATTATAGTGGAGGATTTCTGAAGGTCACTTGAGATATAAAAATCAATTACCTGGTTGTGAAAATGTAACTGGGGAGAATGGACACCTACCAACCAGCTCAAAGACCTACAATGGAAATGCTTTATAACAGCTCCGTGATTGGTCAAGCAGATATGTTGTCACATCTTAAATATAAGAAACACTGGATGAGGACAAAAAAAATAACAAAGCTTCTGTCTGTTCTCCTGCAGGATGATAACAATGGACATAGAGCAGGTGATCTGTCTGGCCTTGGCCCTGTTGCTGGCCATCAAGTACATCTTCTTTGAGCAGGTTGAGATGGAGTCTACGCTGTCACTGAAGAACCCAATCACTATGTCTGCCCCCACCCTGGCACCACGACGACCCACTGAGACCTGCTGCAGGAAGGAGCCGCCTGCTCCCCGACCCCTCGCCCCTGTCCAGAGCATGGCTGATCACACCCCAGCCAACAAGGAAGAGAGGGGTATGTCTGAGCTCAGTATTGAGGCTGTAGCATGTGCTTTTAATAGCACTATACAAATACAAAGCAGTATTTATATGCTTCACCTTGTTTCCCTAGATGAGGTTATCCGTCCCCTGCCTGCTCCAGCCACCGATCCCCAGCCAAAGAGTGTCTTTGTCGTAGGGGAGGAAGAGGAAGAGCTCAAGTCCGACACCACTCAACCGAACCCCCCGCCAAAGCCCAGAGGCCTGGACGAATGTGTGGCAATCCTCAACAACCCTGAGGTAAGATACACACACAGAAACCCATTTAAAACGTATCTTTCATCGCCGACGACTCAGCTAACATCCTCTCGGGTGGCTGAATGGTTACGTCACCTCAGCCTACTTCCCAGCTCCCGAAGGTCGTGGTGTCGTATCCCACCAATAAGGCTGTAGGGTTTAAGGCAGTTGTGTGATTTAACTGGGCCATAATGAGCTTAGTCACTCCACTCTCTCTTTGAGGCTGAACCAATTAGAGCATGACGCCAGTAGAAAAGACACTGATTCCACCGGCTCCCCATGGCCTCACATCCACTCAGGTCTACAGCCAGACACATGAACTGTCCCACACAAGAGACATTTGTATGCATCAGTGTCGAGTCAAACAGCAGGTTGAATCAGATTTCATTGTAAGCTGGATACAATCCTTCCACACTGCAGTCTAATGTTTCTTAAGGTCAGAAATGGGAGATAGACATATTACAAATGATAATAAGGTGTGGCCAGAGATGAATTGTTTACATTACCAGAGGCCAATGACTTTTAAATGAAATGCTAACACTAGACCATATAGTAGCAAAATGTGGACGGTTGCTGAAAACCTCTTGATCGGACAATACAGAGAATAATAACTGTTGTCACTTCATGATTGTGTGTCCTGCAGCTGGGGCCTCGTTTCCTAAGTGATGCTGAGGTGATGCTACTGGTCAATTCCAAACACATCCCTGCCTACAAACTAGAGGCCATGATGGAGAGACCAGAGAGAGGAGTGGCCATACGCAGACAGATGATATCAGCAAAGCTTCCCTCTCCATCTGCACTCTCCTCCCTACCGTACACCGACTACGACTACTCCAAGGTGAAGACTCACTCGCTCACACACACACAAACACACACACACACACGACACAAACTGAAGTCTCACCAACACTGCACTGCTTGTTTTACATAATTGTCAATATTCCTGTTCTTCAGGTTATGGGCACCTGCTGTGAGAATGTGATTGGCTACATGCCTGTACCAGTGGGTGTGGCTGGACCGCTGCATTTGGATGGGAAGCAGTTTCAGGTTCCCATGGCAACCACCGAGGGCTGTTTAGTTGCCAGCACCAACCGTGGTTGTCGAGCAATCGCTGTGAGTGTCAGTTATGTTGTGTTCCTAAGATTCTGATAGGGTCTTATAGGACAAGTACCAGGGTGGACAAAATAACTGAATCACCCATCACCTTACCTTTCAGATCAGCACATCAAAGTCTCTCATTTCATGTTGTCTTACTGCATTCTCTTCTCTTTGTTGATGCAGTTTGTTGTTGTTGTTGTTGTTTTTTAAGAATTGTCATGAGTTTGTAGGCTAAAATATTGAATCATACAATGACTCATGCTTTAGTGGCATTAAGTCAAAGTCTAAGTGGTCTCTGTTTTTTGTTAATTGCAATGAATCTGTCACTGATTGTGGGAGCTGTTTTAGAGCTAGCATTCATTGCTAATTGGCAGTGAGCTGGAAACTGCTGTTTGTTTTTCGCGTCCTATCAACATGTGAGGCTGGTTTCTTTTCATCATTTCCTCATCTTTCTCCAACTAACACGTTCTTTGTGCATAAATCTATCAATAGGGTGGAGAAGTGAAAGTTTTAAAGTGGTGTCTTCACTATCTGGCCCTTTTCTATTGGTTCAGTTTCTTCACTTTTGCTGTGTACACTTGTTATCATGACACCATGTTGGTAACATGTAATGTAACATGTAATGTATCTGACTTGTGGCACTGTCTCCTACATGTTGTAGCTGGGAGGTGGAGCCAGCAGTCGTATCCTGGCTGACAGCATGACTCGAGGACCCGTAGTGAGGCTGCCCTCTGCCTGCCAGGCTGCTGAGGTCAAGGCCTGGCTGGAGAGCACAGATGGTTTCCAGGATATCAAAGAGGCCTTTGACAACACCAGCAGGTAGAACATAAAACCTGACACGGACACAAGTAGAATTCAGAGTCTCATGTCTGGTCTGCACATTGTTTCTGTGTGGAAGAGTCAAGCGTGTGGCTGCTGTTGACAGGTTTGCTCGGCTCCAGAAGCTGCTGGTTGGTCTTGCTGGGAAAAATCTCTACATACGCTTCCATTCCAAGACAGGAGATGCCATGGGGATGAACATGATCTCTAAGGTAATTGTTTTATAATGTGTGTGTATGTGTCATTGACTGTATATAAATATGGACGTCATGACAGCTCCCGAAAAGCCCCCTAGTGGCTGGCTGCAGTATGGGTCATAAATCCTGCCCCCTCCATGTTAGCGGATGGGACACGATGCGTCGTCCATATTTATATACAGTCAATGGTGTGTATGGGTGTGTGAGTGTGTGTGTGTGTGTGTGTGCGTGTACTTTGATACCTTCAGGGCATTAATCCTAACATCCACAAGGGACTTATTAAAAGGATCTTTTTATCAATATCTCAGTATTTCAAAGCCTATATGGGACTATATTAAAATGATAATGTAAACTTGAAAATGAAAATGTAATTCCACAGTAGCATTACAATTTTCCACGTGTATGTTATTTGAGTGAAAATTCAAATCAAAATGCAATAATCCAATTTGCATTTCCATTTTCACATACTTGTATTGGGGTTCTATGAACAATTAATATATATGTATAAACAATGTAACCCGTCACAATTTAAGTCAAAAAGTAATTCAAACATTTGTGAGTGCATTTTAGATCTCATATCTAGGATTAATTATAGAGCAGTTTCACAAGTGTATCAAATGTGTATAAAAGTAACATAATACACATATGCGACGACAGTTGTTGGACAGAATGATGCACATCATCACTTTATAGAACATGTACTGCCAGTGTGTCTCACGTATGATGATTAACACAACGTCTCCCTGCAGGGCACAGAGCAGGCTTTGAGCAGACTGCAGCAGCACTTCCCAGAGCTGCAGCTGGTGGCTGTCAGCGGGAACTACTGCACTGACAAAAAACCAGCCGCCATCAACTGGATCGAAGGCAGGGGCAAGTCTGCGGTCTGTGAGGCCACCATCCCTGCTAAAGTTGTCAGAGAGGTAGGAAGAGCCGGGACAGACAGTGCAGCCTATTATTGTTGAGGCTTTTTTCAGACTTTGTAAGGTTTTTTGCTGACATTAACCAGTTGTTGTATCATTTAAATTAGTGATCTTGTGTCTATCAACAGAAATCTGTAGTATAAGAAACTTGAAAGTTGTAAATGGAGACTCTTGGATTAGCCAATGATGGTGCTGGTGTGCATTTCTGCATATTTTTTTTTAGAATAAGGTATTAGGAAAGGATACAATAGAAATACAAAGTAATATAATTTCCAGTGAATGTGAACTCTTTTAGGAATTCATTCCCCTTTTTTGTGGATGTTAAATATTTAGAATGTATGACTGATAAAATGTCCGAAAACATATTCCATGCTTTTCATGGTTTAGAATTGGAAATAGTGTTACATGTAGCAGCCAATATTCCACACCAGTCCAGCTAGTCCTCCCAGCTCACTTTTGATTTTTGAAAATCTTAACCGTTCACAGTGGAGTGACATTTCTAACATAACATCGCTCCATTTTTATTTTGTAAGCAACTTAATGAAGAAGAATGAATGCTTAGTTGTCCTTTGTTTTTGTGATATTATTTCCATGTCTACGGTAGAATCAAAGATTCACAGAGAGGAAATAATAAACTGTAACTAAAGATTCAGTTTTGTGAACTGCCAAATTCTGCATTTTCTATGAGTTTCTTAGGCTTTGGGACAAGTTGTAATAATCCCCTACATTCATGAGCAAACACATTTACAGTCCTTGTCCCTGTCCTGCAGGTTTTGAAGACCACAACAGAAGCTCTGGTGGACGTGAACATCAATAAAAACCTGGTTGGCTCAGCCATGGCCGGCAGCATTGGCGGGTTTAACGCTCACGCAGCTAACTTGGTAGCAGCCATCTATATCGCCTGTGGACAGGTACTTCAATGGTAGTTCTCAGGAAATATAGTGAATCACTTGGTTCACTTCAATTCCATCTTCTGTTTCCCATGTTAATGTGTGTGTGCTGTGTGTGTGTGTCCTCCAGGATCCAGCACAGTCAGTGGGCAGCAGTAACTGCATCACCCTGATGGAGGCATCAGGACCAACAGGGGAGGACCTGTACATCAGCTGCACCATGCCCTCTATAGAGCTGGGCACTGTAGGAGGGGGCACCAACCTGCCCCCCCAACAAGCCTGCCTCCAGGTACACACGCAAACACACATACAGACACGTTTAAGGCACCCACCACAGTCTTTAAAATGTTGAATATAGACAGAAACATATTTTGCTTTGAATAAGCTAATAGTTGGTGATACTGAATGTGAAACCATTTATTCTCACATTAAAGTTTTTTTCTTCCTTTTGTGTGCAGATGCTGGGCGTGCAGGGAGCCAGTCAGGAATGTCCAGGGGAGAACGCTCGGCAGCTGGCCAGGGTGGTGTGTGCCACTGTGCTGGCTGGAGAGCTCTCACTGATGGCTGCTCTGGCAGCTGGTCACCTGGTCAAGAGTCACATGACACACAACAGGTAAGAGTTAGGAGCTTTCATATATGCTCTGCTTGCCCCGTGATGGAGACAGCTTCCTTACTGACTCCCACAGGCAAGGCCAGAGTATCAGGTTTATTAGAAGCACCAGATGCTGTCACATTCAAACACATTTAACTGAATAAATGCTTTTTTGCTGATTGCCATGGGTAGGTAGAAACTGCACATCACTGGTTATATTTGTAGGACAAAGACACATATCACGGAGGAACAATGATCTTCCTCTCCACACACAAGAAATGATGTATTCATGACATCACAAGTCTTCTATCAGCTGGTGCCTTTTGTTACACTTATTTTCATTAAATATTTCAGTAATAACATACGTTATTAATTCAAAAAGTCAACACCAATCTTTGCAAATATTGCAAAATATGATACTTATCATAGCATAAACTCTGAGCTAATTTGCAGGATGCCTTTTAAGTTTTCAGACAACAGTACGTAAACTAAGAGACACTATAATCCTCGTGAATGGAGTGTAAATTGATTTACAGATTCAGGTTCAGTAGTCCTCTTGGTCTGTGCCTGATCTGGAAGCTGGTAGTGTTTACTGCAGGAAAGCATCTTGAGCCTGCACATCATACAAACAAATGTGGGTTAAACTGTTTAAGCCTTATTCAGCAATGCTCTTGGCTTCCTGAATGCCCCGGGTCACTGAGCATTCCTTCTAGTTTATGTTTATTTTTACGGGGATGTATTCGTATAAATCTGATCACAGTATTTAAAATCTAAGCTATTGTCCCTGAAAGGCTTTTTACAAAAAAAAACTATTCTGTCTGCAGATCCAAGGTGAACCTACAGGAGACTCCAGGAACGTGCACCAAGAAAGCCTCCTGAGAGTCTGAGAGCAGCTCGGTTTCTCTCAGTGAGCCCAGGTCACTGGCCGGACCAGCACACCCAGGAAAATATGGACTATCTGAAAGGGACTAATCATTCATCAATGGAAGCAGACTTCAGACTTCTGCCAAGTGCTTTCAAAGAGACACAGGATCATCATTGACCAATCACTATGCTGTAAATGAAAATGATCCATACAAGCCAATCAGACTATTCTGTGGGAGTACATTCATTTTCTGTATCTCTTTGTATTTTATGGAGCTCGCTTTAAGCAGTTAATTACCGAATTTCTTTCATTTCCACAGTTAACAATGCTGTGAGCTCTTTGGGTTCAAATTCCTGCTTTCATGTTGCCAAATGGAGCATGCTTAACATAGAAACAATTCTACCTAAAAGCTAAATGTTTCTGATTGTTGAATGTGTGTAGCTATACATGGGAGCTTAAGAACAGTGCTATTTATAAGTAATTCTGCAAAAAATGATCAAGCAGGTTGTGAAGCTAAAAAGGACACATAGTGTCACAGATGTGAAGCAATCCACAATAGCTGAGCAGACTGGAGTCCTGGTTCAACCACAAGAGGACAGACAAAGACAAGCATGACTGACTCAAGGAATTAATAAATGCATTTATCAATGAATTATTGTTTAGATCCAAAAGGCACTTTAATACTAAGACTGCAAGTCTTACTAAAAGGCTGATTTATCTCCTGTAGGTACAGAACAGAACAAGTGGGGACATACTCAATGCTTGTGTCCTTGAAAAAGGGAGAGAGGATGAATAAAGTATTGGCTTCAGGTGTCTGCACTGCTGAAGGGACTATGCAACAAGTCATTAACTCATTAATTTTGAGATTATTTTGTATAATTACCATAAAGAAACTACACCAATGTCTCAACCGATCTCTGCACTGCACTTCCAGAACCAAAGGAAATTACTTTGAAGGACAATACCAGTTTTTTGCATGTTTTAGCCCATTCACTACAAATGTGTATGTTATGTATGGAAACAGGCCTGCAGAGACTTACAGTTTGCTTGAGCCAGATACTGTAATCTATTACAGTGACCATCATGTCTTCCTCTATCCAGAGTCATGTTGACACTGTGCTGATGCGGGGACAGACTTTTCTAATCAGTCTGCATTTTAGACTGCATTGTCATGCAATGGTATGTGCAGCTTAACTCATCTCATATACTGCTAATGTAAAGTACTGCAGATGTGGTGTGGGTGAGGGTAAAATGAATTCAATTATAATGAGTCCTCCTGCTATACCAGGGACAAATATTTTGGATATGTTTTGTAATAAACACAAAGGTACTTTATAATGACAGATTGTACTGTTTTGATTCGTGCTTTGTCATGAATGGTATTTGAGCTGGAATATGGAATTTAAAAAATGTGCAAAAACTTAGAAATGGTTAGTGCCCCTCCACTGAAAAAAGGCTGATTTTTACCGTGATGTTTGAGCTTTTTGGTGGTAAAACCATTTCATACACCAATTATTATTCCAAGCACAGTATTTATATAGGATCTTTTAAAAAGTAAATCAGTGTTTTTTTTCCAACTCATTATGAATTAAAGGGCAGGTTCACAATGTTTCAAGTCTGTCTTAAAACAACAGTCAGGTGTCCAAATCAACATTGTAAGTGATGGGGTCCTCAGTCAACACTGTCTGAGGAAACACAAAGAGGGAATTTGATGCTAAAAAGACTATAAATGTGTCAGATATCCACTTGATATGACTAACTCAGACTGCTGAAGCTGAATATAAGCTTCACAGAGACTTTTAAATGACCGTATAGACACACTGTGGATTTTGGCCTCCATCACTTACATTGAAAGCACATTTGAAGGGGATCTTTTAATATCCAGTATGAACAGGAGGAATAATTACAGCATGGAAAACCTCTTTCACTGTTCATATGGATACCTGACTGTTGTTTTGTGACACACTTGAAACATTGTGAACCTGTCCTTTAAATAACACAATGTTATGCTAAGTGTTCAAAATATAACTTCATTTTTTTATTTTACTGTTTGTATTCCCTGGGATACGCTGCCCTTTTAGTCTAGTGATTTGAGAAAGTGAGTGAAGTGTTGCATAATTACATATTTTCGTGTTGTGTTAATATTTTTTGAACATAAGACTGGTTTCAAACGTTCATTTCAACATTTATTTAAAAAGTAGAAAAGTTAAAAACCATTAGAGTGAAACAGTTTGTGAGGTCATATATAAAATATGAATAGTGAAAATACGCCACTTCTCTGCATACAGATACTATTCAGTTCAACCACCTAATATCATTTATCCTCAGATGAACAATTTGCATTTCGGTCATGCTAACTGCCTAAAGTTCAACCGACCTACACCTACAACTATACTTATACGTCCTGTTTTGCTATGCTTGCGTGGCCGGGCGGGGAATTTCGATCCTTTGCCATGAAAATTGAAACGGCCATAACTCCGGCATACATTATCCTAAGAGACCCAAACCTTTTGTGCCTGATAAGTGTCCCGCCCTGAACACATCCATGTGTCAATATTGGATCTAAGTTATAGCGCCACCTACTGGCAACAGGAAGTAACATGTTTTACGCTTTTACGCTCTGTGGGTAGCACGGTGATTGGATCCACCTAAAATTTACTCAATTATAGCCTCAAGACCTTGGAGTTCGTATTGTCTGAAGTTGGTGATTTTTTGTTGATATTGTTGCCATGACGACGCGGCGAATTTCGATGTCTCGCCATGAAATTTCAAAGCCTTATAACTTAACTCCACGTGGTCTGATCTTTTTCAAATTTCATATGCTTGTTATAAGAGTCCCGGTCTGGACACATGTAAAGGCTCATATTTAGTGACAGTCATAGCGCCACCTAGTGGAAGTTTTAAGCGCCACTCTTTTGCTAACTACTCCTAGCAGGTTGGTCAGAAACACATGAAATTTGGTCAGCCACGGTGAAAGGCCTTGATGATGATAACTCCTGAAGTTTTTGAGTTTTCATCAAAAGCCGTTGCCATGGCAACACATTGTTGGCCACAAAGTACAAAGCTGTTTTTAAGGGGCTTGACATGCTTGAAAAGTCACAAAACATTGCACAGACATTACAGGTCTTAATGTCTGTAATATTGTATATGTGGTTGGCATGAGTGTGGCCGAATGGCTCTACAATATTTCAACCTACAATATTTCAACGAAGCAGCCCCCACACCACGTTAAACTGACATGTACAAAAATCGGTACACACATGTATCATGGCAGGACGCACAAAAAAGTCCCATAGCTTAAACCTAATGAGATGTCGGCCATTTTGAAATTAGTGCTAAATTTTAGCGATTTCGCATACGCTGTATTTTAACGAACTCCTACAGAATTCATCATAACGAATTCAAAATCAGTGTGTGTCATCTAGACTAGTTTGTGATGAAAAGTTATTAAAAGATTTAGATAACATTGAAACGTGTGGCCGTGGCGTGGCGTTGAGTTTTGATGTTTCGCCATTACAGAGGAAATTGCTCCAACTTTAGTGTACATGGTCGGATCTGCCTGAAACTTCACATTTGATAACAGTCCAGGCCTGAACACGTCTACATGACAATATTCAGTCAGTGATGCAAACTGACTGCATAGCAACCCCTACAAAATTTCAAGGAAGCAGCCCCAGCAGCAGGCAAAATAGTGGACAAAGGAAGTGGCGTTTATCTCTTTCTTACACTGTCTGAAAACAGCCTGGGTCTGAAGACATCTACATGCCCGTGACAGAAGCCCTTCGACCGCGCCGTGCCCCGACGTGTGCAAGGGTGCGAGGGCCCGATCATCGCTGCTTGCACCTTTAATTCCTCATTTGGATCCAATGAGCCATTGGGAGGCAAAACTACTGTAACTGTGTCTTCCTTCTACCATAGGAATTGTTGACACAAATTTCCAGTAAAGGTTCAGGCATTTACTGATTAATCATATATGATGTAAAGTGATTTACAATTTTGATAAATCTTAACCTTGAATTGAATGTATCATTAATGAGTAAAAATATACATATAATAACATTTCAATCTCAGCTTCTACTCATTTTATGGCTTAAATAATAATACTGAGAAAACTTTTTAAACCCTTATGTGAGAGAGTATCCTGTGGGAACTCTATAAATCTAATTCAGAATTTTTATATCAACATAAACTATTAGTCTTAAAAAAAACACCTCAAAATATAATCTCTCCTAAACATAGTAAACCTACATAAATATCAACACTTAACTTCAGAATATGTGACTTTTTACCACAAGAGGACATTTTGAAATAAAAAACTTTAAATACAGTTCTTCAAACAACCAATTAATGTTTTCCATAGAAACACCTGGATTTGGGTCACCCTACAACCTTTCAAATGTCTGTATTTCTCAGGAACATCTTTAGGATAAGTAAACACACTGTTGGCCTTGACACTTAAGAACGAGGGTTCATGTCAGTCAGCAGTTGATCCTGAGTATATCTGACCTGTGAAGCCTCCACGTATCATCTGTAACATGCACCTGATGTGACAGTTCCATGTGGCATGGCTTTGTTTCAGTGTTCATAGATTATTGATTACATTAATACAGGCATCAATGATGCCGTATTATAAGCTTTGTTGAACACGATCAGATCTCTAACAGTTGCTCAACAGCACAGCTGGAATACCAACTGAGTCCCACACACTGAGCCCAGCGAAAACCACTTCAAGTTATAATATGCTAATGAACCTTTACCCAAAGAAAAGCTATTCAAATGAATTACAGTAGGCTTATGTTTGGTGCTTTATTCATAGCTGTATGGTTCAGTTTGAATTCTAATCTTACTGATAATTACTGTAGAAAGTGGCATGTGAAAAATACAAATACCTGAACAGTGTATAACTAAGCAGATGGAACTCCTCATGGAACTGTTTATGATATTTCGGTGTGGTTGTGCTGTCGTGGACTTCACAACTTCACAAACTGCAGTTATAAAATCACAGTAGAATCTGATCTGGCACAGTGCAAATAACAATTATAACATTACACAGTAATGTTATAATCACTTCAGCTGACATTTGATGACCATATAAGGCATCTGTGTAAAACCTCTTTCTGCAGCCTTCTCTATCCCTGTCAGATGCAGAGAAACTCATCCATGCCTTTATCTCCTCTAGACTGGACTACTGCATTGTGCTCTTCACAGTGATCCCTGGCAGGAGCATCCAGAAGCTCCAGTACACTCAGAGCAGCGCTGTCAGGATCCTGATGAGAGTGTGAAAACACAAACACCAATTGTATTTTCATTGCACTGGCTCCCTGTCTCCTTCAGGGTTCACTACAAGGCCCTGCTACTCACACACAAATCCATCAATGGTCATGTGCCTCCCTACCTACAGGAACGGATCACACCACAAACCTCCACCAGCACCCTCAGAAAGGCTTTTTCATCTTACCTCTTATTACTATTTTCTTTATGTTGTGCGTTCTATGTTATTAAGAGCATAGCACTTTAAGTTTCACTATGAATGAGAAATGCAGTACAAATTAAATGAATTATTATTATTATAGTATTATAATAATATATATTATTATTTATACAACACTGCACAGGTGTTTCTATTTCATGTATTGTTAAAATGCAACATTTAAAAAATGCAGTCTCTGTTTACTTGTTAATCCTGGTCAGTTGTGACATTGGGCTGTTTCGGTTTGTCAGTTTTTATTTTATTTATTTTATTATTATTTTATTTTTATTCCCAACCTGCTCCTAAGCTACACTACTATACTAGTGTACACTACTATATTATACGCTACTCTATTTTTTATATTAACAGTAGATCACATGACTATATGTAATGTTGCAGTGCTTGTAGTGAGAGACTCATGGAAAACTATCACTGACAGCAGTTCCCCTCAGCTCTACAGTGTTGGTTTTACAGCCCACAACTTTACTGTTCTGGTTCAGTCTCAGTGCTCTCATCACTCTGCTCTCTGGCAGCAGCAAGAGAAAGCTCTGATAAACCCAGTGTTCATTACCTGCTCAGCACCAAACAACATATATTTGTCATGAACTGTTTTAGAAGTGAATAACTTGACAATGTTGTGTTTGCAGCTTGTTGTGCGACCCCCAAGTGACCCAAAAACTGAAATCAATATGGTTGAAAGGACTTTATTATTTGAGTCCATACTGTGCTTGTATTGTGTGTATTCCTAAACTTATTAGTAACTAAGACATCCACAATACACAGAGAGAGGGACTCATGCAGGACTTGCACCAGGGACCCATGACAGGTTAATCCAGTCCTGCTCTGGTTCTTCTTCTTGTTTCTATTTATAGTTGAACACATTTCAATAACTAAAGTATGTTCATTTTAAAAGGACTACAACAATAATTCTGCATGTTTAACCAGTTTACCACCAGTGACATATTCCTTACATATATATTAAGATTTTTCAGGTTTATATTATCAGTGTGTGGTAATGACATGCAGACTTTTAAAATCATTTTGCACTTACTGAAAGGACTGGAATGAATGAAAATCAAAGGCTGTCTGGAAGTGGAGGTGATTAAAAATATACAGAAATTCCAAAACACTAACACTTGAATATAAACCTGTTTGTAATAAATGAGATACACATTAAGATACAGAATATTAAGGTCTTCTGAAATAAAGTTGATAGAATCCTGCAGGAATCCTGCTGTGGGATATCATCTCACCCTGTGAACCAAGGATCAGCGCTTAAGCACAGATCAATCTAATCAATGAATGACAGTTGCAGGTTGGTGAAAGTTTCACTTCAAATGAGATTACACAGCTTTCACTCTCCCTCCTCTTCTCCACATCTTGTCCAATGGATTTCCTCAGCAGAGGTCTTAGTCAGAAATCCTCCACTGATCTCTCAGTGCAAGGCCCTCACCAGAGAAGCTGCCAGCCAATCAGATGCTGGTTCAACACATCTCACCAGTTGAGAGTCGACTGATTGGCTAAACCCTGGTAGGACGGCTGTAGAGCAGATTCATGTCAGGTGTTAGCTGGGCTGACATTACACATGCATCCCTATCCTCTGTTTTAACACACTGAGTTTACATGAATTAGCAGAGATTATGTGTAACATAGCTGGATTCATGTATCCTGTTGCAGTACTGTCATTAAGGATGGAGGGAATGTACAAGAAAGTGCAGTATCTTACACCTGCTTTAAGAAAATTCTGCTAGAACTATGGGGTTTCCCTTACAGCATCATGATTACTGTGTTATCCTCACACTGTTAATAATAGTTGATGTTAAGTTAAGGCTTTACATGACTTCATTATGTTTGTTGCTGTTCAGATATACTGCTGAATAATCCTCAAATGTTTACTTCTTTAAAACTGTTTAAAGATGTGCTTTTAATGATGGCATTAATTATTCATTAATTTACCACTGACTGTTTTACAGCTGAGGAACCTGAAAACTTTTTTTTTATCAATAACATTGAATATTTATAACTAAAAAAAGCACAAAAAGTTATTATTTATTAAGAAATGAACACTCAAAAACTATAACCTCTCCATCTGCAGGGTGAGGGTTTGGTTGACAGTGTTCTGGCAACATAAGCAAACAATCCCACAACTGTAACTAAATTCTTATTGGTGCATAGAAGTACATGACATCATATTTTTCCAACCAAGCCCACATGAAAGAGAAGGAGAAGAGCGCTGAGAAAAACACAAATCCAGACATCTCTCACTTGAAAAAACAACAAAACAGGAATTGTATGTTCATGTCAGTTCCCATCAGATCTTTGCTTCATTCACAAAACAACACTGTTGGGAGTTAAATAGCCTGGATACAGACAGACATACAAAACGCTACATATATACAAACATCACAAAAAGTCAGATAGAGGACGTTGTTACAGCCAAGGCTGAGTTACCAAGATGACATCACAGGGACCTTAAAGTGGGTCCTGCTCTATTATCTGTGGTGAAGAGGGGCCTTATGTCAAAATCTTGTTATTATTTCAGTTTTGTGCTTACATGTTGCATAGTTCTAAATTAATTTGTGCTTTCACTCAGCAAATCTGGAGTCATAGAAAAACTGTATGCAATTTATAGAACAGAGGGTTAATGGGGCCCAGAAGCTTATTTTTTTTCCAGGGGACCTCCAAGCAGGTTAATCTGAACATGAAAAAATAGATATCACTAGAGTAACTTGTAAGTGAATGAATATGTTTAATGTTTATTAATAAATGATCAGGAATTTTTACATATGAAGAACATTCTATGTAAAATAAGTGAAACAATGAGATAAGAAGGACTCAGAGCAACAGTCCTGCTATGATTCTTTCCTTTGTAAAGATGATAATGTTCTGTTGTTGCTGAAGTGAAGTGGTGGTTAAATTAAAACTTAATTAAACTGGATTATATTTTCACCTGCTCCTATCTTCACTGTGTTGTCACTGTCTCTGCAGGATGCCTAAAGTAAGTGTGTTTGCAATGCTGGTGAGGTTAAAGTCCCTATCCAAGCTAGCTCCTGCTTAAGCTCTGTCTGTCCGTGAGACTCATACTATTAGTTTTTTGATATATTGTATGTTCTTACAGACATTTAGATAAATAACTGTGTATAACTTCAATGGATTTTATTTTTTTCTATTGGACAGGGGTGATGTTTTGATAAAAAACATTCAGAGAAAAATTCTTATTATTGTGGATTTTGATATTAGATTTCTTACCCATCAGTACTGGATTCAAAGTAATAATTTACTTATGTCATTATTATATATTAATTATGTGTTTTGAAAAAGTTGAGTAGAATATAAAACATGAGAGGATTGTATGAGAATTCTTTTGTTAATGGCAGAATTTACTATTGAACTGAACAAACATAAGTCGTTCCCAAACATAAATGTTTGTCTGGATGAATTTCATTTGTACATGGATACTTTAAGAGAAAAATGTAAGTACAAGTTGATGTATTATGAAGAATTATTTTCTGTGTACCTTGATTAACTTTATGTTGTCCTTCACTTATAACTGTTTACTTATTGTTTTTGGATATTATTTGATTATGTTGTAAGGATTTTATAAGTAAATATTTTTTTATTGTTTTTATTAATTTTATATATTTCTTATATTTTATTTATTTGACATAGGCCTATAATTATGTTTTGCATAACAGTATTTTGAATTGCACAAGAATGCACATTTCTATTTAAATGCTGAATATCAGTCAATTTTTTTTAAAAAATGCTCCAAATGGAACATTTCTAAACTGAGACATGGAAACACACGCCGGTACAGCAGGTGGCAGTATGCACCTGTAACGGCAGTTAATAAACAGGAAGAAGAAGACACACAGGACACCGGTGTGTGTCACAAACTGAAACAGTGTGTCTGTTGAACACGAAGATGCTCTTCTTTAGCAAAACACCGTGTATTTATTCTCACATATGTCTCCTGGCGCACACACAGCTCAACATGGTGACTGCGCAGAGACTCGGGAAGCTCTCTAACCAGGTAGCTGATGGCACACTCGTAATGTAGCTAACGTTAGCTAATAGTTTCAGTTAGTACGCTGGTTGTTACATCAGATAGCTCCGATAACACTTGTATAATAACGGAATTTAATGTTTCAGCTCCGGGGCTTGTCTCATCTGACGGGGCTTCGTCCGGTAACTAAACATACCTGCCAGGTTCCACATAACGTAAGTTCTGCCTCCTGAAGCATTCACAAGGACTTTTATGGGCTTTTACAGTTTGTTTGGGCAACATTCAAATAACAGAAAATCCATGAACACTTGACACAGTATCAGCACATAACATGGCAGAAAAAGGCAAAAAGTAGAGAAACTCTGCATACAAGCTTCAGTTTGGCGGTAGGTGGTTTTGTCATAAGTTATAGGTCAGGTAGGCAATTACCTGGGGCCTCGTCCACCAAAGGGTTTCATGAATTTGTGTTTTCTTTTTTGTTGTAATATATAAATCATGTTCCTTTCTTGTCAATCCAAACGAATAATAATCTGTCTAAAGTAATCAAGCGTTTTTAAATTGCGTTTGAGAAGAGAAAGAGGAAGAAGGAAGATGTCCAGTTTAAGGAAAGTTTGCCCAAACTAATGAAATTCTCTAATAAAACAGCCAGAGAGTCCAGTTAGTTGAAGAGGTTGAGCTAGCTGATGTTAGCAGCCTGCTGTGCATCCACCGCATCCACAATTTCTAGGTAGATTATAAGATATCTCTCTAAAGCATGGGATGGGAGGAGCAAAGTAACATCTGACAGATAAATTCAGCAGACTTTTCTCTATATAGATTGCAGTCTAAGTTATGAGTTTATGAACTGGATCAAATGTTCAGTGTTTGGCACTAATGGATGTAACGTTAGATGTAGATTTGTGTCTTGTGCGTAGGGGGCTGCGTTTGTGTGTTTGTATGTTTGGTGTTTTTCTATTGTGGGATATCTCATGGAGCGTTGTTTATGTTTATGTTTGGACTGTAGCAAACAGCACTGTGGCCTGTCTGTATTGTCGTTGATTCCACCCCCTCAGTACCCCCTTAGTACCCCCTTCATAGGTCCCCTGTCACTCTATTGGCTGCTGGGAGTTGAGTGAAATGTAACTTACGGTAATTAACGTTATATTATGAACTGGATCTTGTACTGGGACTGACAAGCCAGCTGAGGCTTTGAATAAGGTGGAACCTCGACAGAGGTGATACCAAAAAAGTAGGTACCAGATACCAGGTACTAGCTACTACTTACAAATTTTGCCTAATGAAAAACCAAATAAGGTGAATTGGTACCCTGTAGTAGATAAGGGGCTTAAAAATCCAAAAGCATTTCACTTCCTTTACTCAGGGTGGACTCTCTTAAAGCCCCCCTCCACTCAAAAATGCATCTCACTTCTTGTTCCTACAGTTGAATGTTTGAGCTTCACTGTGCAGAATGATGTATGTGCAGAGTTTGTTTTCACATTCATCTGCTGATAGTGGAAAGTTTCTCTAAGTGAAAGGGGCGGGTCTATGAGCATGATTTGTGACATCACAACTATTTTGGAAGCTGGTCTTGGTCCAGTATGCAACTCTCACAAGTGTGATGTGGAAATTTGAAGCTACTGGAGATGTACATTGCAAAAAAAAGTTCACTATATGCACATCTTAGAACTGAACCGATATTTATCTGTAATTTCTGTAAACTTTACGAGGATTTTAACATGGGGGTCTATTTCGAGTCAGCCTCAAGTGGTCATTGGAGGAACTGCAGTTGGCTTCATATTTCAGCCCCGGAGGATGCTGCTTGGGTGGAAGCTGTGGATGTGGGAGACAGCAGGGTGGAATTGAGGGAGGATGTGTTGGAGTTGTTATCCAAAGTGTTTAAGTTTAAGTGCCTAAAATGTGGGTAGTAAAGTTGCGTACCCTATGAGTCCAACTTAAATAAAAAGTGTTCACAAAGGTGAATGAATTCATTGGTAAACTTCTATTGGTCAGTACATGGCAGGTCAGCTGAGTTATCTTTTAGTGAAGGTGTAATTTACGGGCTAACATACGTTTCAACAAATAAGGATGGAATAAAGTTTCCAATAATGAATTAGTATTTACTTTAAATAGATCTGTCAGTTTGTCCAATAGTTAAGATGTTAGCTGGTTTTGAAATCTGCTGATGAACTCAACACAACAATGCAGCTTCTTTCATTGTAGAAACTCATGTAAACGAGTGGGTACCTACAATATGATTGGCATGGAATCACACATTTCTCTCCAGGATTAATCCTAGGAAGTGATTAAGAAATGATGAATAATATAATAATGAGTCCCTGGTGTATTGTGCGTGGTATCTGACCTCAGTGTTTGTGTCTCAGTGGGTAGAGAGCAGAGGTGATGGTGACAGGTGGAGGAGAAACATCTATCTGACATCACCAAGACTGGAAGAACCCACCCCTGTGCAGATCAGGTAACCCCCAATTATCTCTCTCTCTCTCTAAGAAAAAGCATCAATAGCTGGTGTTGAAGGGTTAAATGAATCTGTAACTTTGTGTCAATGTGTAAAAGTGAGCTGTCAGAGGCGGCCTACGAGAAGCTGGCTGATGAGACGCTGGAAGCTCTGGCTGATTACTTTGAAGACCTGATGGAGGAACCATTCACTGGAGCAGACTATGACGTTGTCTTCTCTGTAAGTCAATCAGTCTTCCTGTTCCCTGTTAAGCTGGAGCATCTCTGATCTCAGAATGTAGTTTGTTTGTATCGACTAATGATTTCTTTGATCACCCGAAACAAGGTAACAGGCTCATTGTCACATCTGTACAGCTACGTAAACGGATTCATCGCCAAATTGTGTCTGTGGGTTTTACACTGGGTAGTTTCACAAACTTTCATCAGAGACAACTGGGATTCACTTTGGATAATCCACTGTTGAGTGTAGTGAACGGGGAACATTTTCAGACAACGTTAGTGCTGAAGGAATTATTTTAAACCCAGCTGAAGCGTCTGTTGACGGATGGAGCCGCCAGCAACTTTGTCTTCAGCAGCAGCTGTGCGGCTGGGAGGACGGGTTAGAGGGAGAGTGTTTGATGAGCAGCACTTCACCAAAAAGCACAGCTTGAGTAGGGGTGTCACCATTCAGTTTGACTTTCAATTTTAAGGTCACAATTTGATTTTCGATGTAAACATTTTTCTTTCTGGCACTGACAGCTCTGCCATCGTTAGACTATTGTTGATTGTTGCTTTTATTCCCTGACAACTGTCATTTACATTTTCAAATTCTTCTTTAAAATGATACATGATACACAGATACATGGTATCAAGTGTGATATAACCGCCACACTAAGGCTATATGGTCAAATTTCAATTCATTATTTAAAATGTAATAACAATAACTCATTTCACCAGTCAATTGGGAGCAAACTGTTAAACAAAAACAAAAAGAAGAGCCACTAGATGGCACAAGGCCACTTTAGAACAACAGCTTGAGTTTCTGAAACTAAATTGAAGTTGAACTCGTATTGCACTTTGTAGACGGTCCCTGCACACTCGTCTCACAGCCGCCTGTACATGGAGACGCCCAGAGGACGGCTCATTGTGATGAAAATGAGGTTGTAGCTCGTTGTCTACCTTCATTTCATTTATGAGTTATTGATCCACAAAGTTCTGTCAGTATAATTCCAACTTTACTGAAGTGTGCAGCGTAGCCTAAAAAAGTGTAACACAACTCACAGGAAAGGCAAAATGTTGCCACGTCAGTGACTTCAAGGAAGCAGGAGGATTTTCCACTTGCATTGTTTCTCCATCATGGCTGACTCCGGCAGTGGCCATGGTGTCTCAAAATAATGCAGCTGCAGGCTATCAGTAAGATAGTTAGATTGTAATTCATCTTAGAGGGTCCTGACTGCATTTACCTGTACTGTAGTAAAAGATGGATGTCATGTCCATGTGTAATGATCTCTCCCGTCCTTCCAGCTGCTCTGCTGTCACAGAAACACTTTCCTTTTGTCTTGCACATGCTCACATGTAAAAAGCCCATTTAGAAAACAGGTTATGTGTCTACACGGCTGAGAAATCAGCATTCACCAGGAGAAATCTAGCTGTGAAACCAGGTTTCTCTAATCCTCTACTCTGATTACAGAAACCAGGTTCCTCGTTTATATGACATATAAGAAATCACTTTACTGGAGTGCGTCCCATAACCGTCATTTTAACAATATATGGCGAAGTACACTGCATCAGTGTTTTGTTATTTGCCGCTCTGCTAACTGTTGTTAGCTGGATTCACTGTGACACAAAGCCCCCTTTCACTTTTGGAATGTGGTCTGAGTAAAATCAAAACCAAAACCAAAACGTAGCCAGGTGACAGTGTAATGGAGTTTAGTGCAGGTCAAATGAATCCGTTGTAGAGAGTGTGATTGTCCACTAAGGGGAGCTGTTCACCAACATGTTGTCATTAACATCTTCCTGTCATAATAAGAAGTTAAAGCAGGAGTGTTGCACTCAGTGTGCTTGTTCACATTACTTGGCTGTATTGAAATGGTGAATACAGTTAATATAGCCTGAAAATCATGATTTCACATCATTTAGGAAGGTTTTATCTTTTAAATTGCTGTTGCAGGTTAGATTTTATTAACATGGTAACAAAAATGAACCTGCAGTGTTAGTAGTTTTAGTCTTTTGATAAGTAATAACAGATGATAAATAAATAAATGTCCTCAATACTTCATCATTGGGATTGCTACTTCTATAACTAAAGGGGTGCATGGCAAACTTCTTATCCAGAGCACTAAAAAAAAATTCTAATATACCAAACTCTAGGTTAAGGATTTTAAGATTTTTAGGGGAAACCTCAGTGTGCACAAACCAGTTTATCTTCACCCCAGCTGTTCTAGTCAAGGTGCTGCCCAGAGTTTACAGAAAAGACTCTTTGTCAGACATGATGCTGATGTGAAACATTTTTCACACATGTACAGAGTGAAGTGCACGTCTAAGGTCATTAGAAATGACCTAGTATTACCACCAGATATTGGTACTGTCTCATGGTAATAGTAGGTAGGTCGTAGTAGGTCCGAAGCTTTTATTGCACTTACAGTAACGTAACAAATGTAGTTTTCATCAACTGGCGTACTTCACCTGCTTCACCTGCACACACAGGAGGGCTCAGCTCCGTCCATGGTGAACCATAGAGAGCTGAGGAGAGTAGTGTGACCGTAAATGACAGCAAAAAGCAGCAGAGACAAACGCGCACACATTTAGTAAATAATATAAATAAAGACAGTCTCTACTGCGATTCGCTGTCATATATGGTCGCCATCTCGCTGCTTCTCTGCTCTTTCTCAGGGCAGCGGGGCTGAATCCTCCGTGTGTGTGCAGCGCAGCAGAGGAGAGACAGACGGCGGCGGAGAGTCGACGACAACTAAACTCATCACGTTACTGTAAGTGCAATAAAAGCTTAGCGAGTAAAAAGCCAAGAAGAGTCATTTATCAGTGTAATCCACACAAAAGATGGACAGACTCCAAAATATATTGCGGTAAAGAACGTGATTTGCATTACAACGATATAAACGATAGAGATATAGAGAACAATATACTTTTGGAGTAAGACAATAGTAACCAATCCACTCTAACTTATGCAATTATAAATGAGCTACTTCATACCTCCGTGCTGTCCATTATCTCATTCTCCTTTCAGTCTCTTAATAGATCCTCATCATCCTTTATAGGCGCTCCTTCTGTCACACAGACTTTTAGTGTAAGCTTCTTTGCTAAGCTTCTTGCACGGCCCATTACCTGTCTGTACTGCATGAAGCTGTTTGAGCCGCGGCCTGTTGTGTTGCTGCTGGGCTCTGGTGCCTTATTGATTTCTTGCCCACAAGAATTGACACTCTTCCAGTCTACTGCTCTTGTTGGCAGACAGCAGAGTTAATCAGGCAGGCGGCTTAGAAACTGTAAATTCTGTAGTTGAAACGGTGTGTGACCTACTCTGACCTATCAGAGAAGACAGAGGGACTGGAACTGAGGACCAGGAAACATTCTGACACAGTTGGAGCAGGTTTCAGTTTTCTTACTAGGATGGGGTTTATTTTAAATTCCTATCAATTATTACAACATGTTGGACTGGTGAGGGTAGCAGTGATGTCATATTTCCAGCTGCCAGTAAACAGTAATTATAACTGATAGGAATGATGGCCCAAACTATGAAAACAAGACTAAACTTCAACTTTGACATCCAAATAATTCATGGTTAATACATCATATTACTGAAAGTCCTTTGTGCGCTCCCAGATGATTGGCGCATTCCCAGCACCAGCTTCAGAACAGTGACAGACAGTTCAGATACACTCAGCAGGGACACTTAACCCCCTTTGTGATTTCTGCGTGTGAAGGAATCAGGTGAGAATTTGCTCATGTTTCTTCAACTGTAAGCAAGTGAGCAAGTTTATGTTGTGTTAACACGCATATAGGGGACAGATGGATAAACACTGGTCCCAGAAACTTGGTGTCCTCGCTGTACACAACCATGGCTAATTGTAAAATAGGCACATATCTACATTTGAGTGATATTTCCTTTGCACAGGCTGGAATCGAAGCGTGGAGGCTGTGGTTAAGATATATACCATACAGGTATGTATCTTAACCATTTGGCTACCAGAACTCCACTAGCTTCATGAAATTCTTACTGGAAATGAATCCTACATGCTGATGCTATATTGGAGTGTGTCATCTCCTGCTCACATTGACATATCACTAGCGGGTAACTGTGATGTGCTCTGTGTGTGTGTGTGTGTGTGTGTGTGTGTGTGTGTGTCAGTCTGCCTTTATTGATGCTCTGCACTGTCACACCCAGACTTGATAACAGCTGCTGTTGATGTGGCAGCTGTCTGGATGACTGGTTGCCTGATCTATCAGAGAAGGATGATGCTACACACACGAGCACATGTCGTCCACGCAGTAATTCAGACAGACTCGGACTGTGTACGTCTGTGTGCGCTTTCTTTTCTGTTTCGCACTTGTCTCATCACACTGTGCTGTCCTCCTGTCTGTCTGTCTGTTTGTCGATCTCCTCTGGGACATCCCCTCCACAAAGATCATCCCTCTCTCTACCTATTCTCTCTGTAACATCTTCTTCCACCCTGTCGGTGGTCCATGAGAGGGTGATAAATAAGCAGCCGTGTGTGTGTGTGTGTGTGTGTGTGTGTGTGTGTGTATTTTTCTTTAAATCGTTGGTTGGACAGCGGCTGTCTCTGCTGGCTCTGACTGATTGGCCAGTGTTCCAATCTTGGCAGCTGACCCCCTTTTTTCAACTGCCTGCAGTGACATATGGGGCCATAAACAACTCACACACACACACACACACACACACACACACACACACACACACACACGCACACACACACACTGCAGGATGAAGAGAGCTTTAACTCGGCTGGCTAGAGAGGAGCCAGGGACAGTACTGCACACTGCAGAGGGGCGCTGGAGTCGATCTTTAGGGAATGATCAAGAAGCAGCAGCCAACTCTTCACGTCCTTGTGCTTTTTGTTTTCAACTTAAATATCTATACTGCAATCTTTGACTGATTTACACGAGTGACTTCAGTGAACTAGATGTTTAAAAACCCCCATTCTCTCAATCAGCTTCTTACTTAGTTGCCAAAGTTAACATTTTTTGGTTATTCCTTCTAATAGATTTCTATATTTGTGTTCTCCGCTGTGCTCTTTTCACTAGTTTAAAGTGGGCAGGGCCTCGTTCTATAAAGGTGAACCGTACAGAAAGCAGAGTTAGGTTGTTGTTGGGTTGGGTAATTATCTTGCTAGAGAGATGCTACTGTCATTAGAGCTTAAACAATTAGACAATCAAGAGAAAATGAATCGCCAACTATTTTGACAGTTGTTTGTACAATAGTACAAGAAATCTGAAGATGACACCATGGACTCTGAGAACTCATGATGGGCATTTACAGACAAAACAATTAATTAAGAAAATAATCTGATAATAAAATGAATGGTTACTAATCTGATCAAAACATGCCACACCGTTCTGGGTGTTAACTGTCACTCACTAGGCTTTTCTGGAGCTTTCAACGCATTTGGTCCTTATTAGTTAATGGAGTTAAGTACGGGATCCTGGTCACATGATAACAGGTGTTTATGGCGGGAGATGATAACATCTGTCTCTATATAAAGATGGTCTCTGGTGTCAGATGTGAATGTTCTCCTTGATCTTTCTCCCGCTGTTCACTGACTCCTGGTCGATGACCTTTGACCCCATCGATCAGAATTAATTTCTGAGTGTTATCTTGTTTTGTCCGACCAACGGTTCAAAACCCAAAGATATTCCATGTACAATGACATAAATCCGAGAAAAACATCAAATCCTCACATTTAAAAAGTTTGAACCAGAGAATGTTTGAAATGTTTGCTTGATAACTACTCATCAAAATCACTGACAATGGACGAATGGTTTCAACACTAATCATAAACTAAGAGTGAATCAAGTATCCACTGCTTAAATAAGCACTGTTGGACAGCATGTCCACCATCATGACATTGTATGTCTTTCTTTACACATTCATCAGTCTTCAGATGGAACATGCAACAGCTTTTAACTTTAAAAAAAATACTTTTTTGTGACTGAAGTGGTTTATTGTGTTCCAGGTGTCACTGAAATGTGTCTTTGTTGGTCTTTGTTCAGAGCGGTGTGGTGACAGTGAAGGTGGGCGGAGACCATGGGACCTACGTCATCAACAAACAGACACCAAACAGACAGATCTGGCTGTCGTCTCCAACCAGGTGAGACCGGAGAGCCGTACCACACCCTCACACTGCTGAGTGAGGAAACATCACCTTTATTAGATAGACCTATGTATAGTATTATAAAATAAAATGCACCACACCTGCCCTCTTAGGACAAAGTGCCTCTACAACACTAACATCTTCTGTCCTCTACAGCTGCTCTGCTTTGCTTAAACACACAGAGCAGTGCAGGCTGTCACTTCTGCTCTGTGTCCACACAGATCCATGTGTTTGTACACAGCAGCTGTGGATTGTAGACAGGCTGAGACATTTTCCTCTTCTAATTGTTTCCCTGTCATTATTAGGCAAAGCAGGCCATGACTAAAACATACTTTCAAAGACTATGAATGAATACATACATGTTATATATTAGAATATACCATTTATGAATGAAACGCATTAATTATAGGCCTCACCCTAGCATATTGAACAATATGCTAATATAAGAATCTGGTTCAAAGTACTGTTACACTCTGTTGACTTTGTATCTCTTGTTTTTGCAGTGGACCGAAGCGCTACGACTGGACAGGCAAACACTGGGTATACAGTCATGATGGCATCAGCCTCCACCAGCTGCTATCTAAAGAGTTTTCTATCATCTTCAATACCAAGATGGACCTCTGTGACCTGCCCTTTTCCTGATACACCAGGCCTGCCAGTGACCCCTGCCTACTGCTGTGATTCATGGAAGCCACAGAGCACAGTGTTTATGTATAATTTATGAAGAGAGTACTTGCATATAATGACACAGATCTATATTAGTGAACTGTTTATTATCTATGTTATGAATTATGTATTAAAGATTTGTATTTCATGGTGATAACAACACATTCTCATTATATATTGGAAAACTTACATATACAGTTGTACAGTAGAATTCAGCCACTGGGCCTTCCTATATACTGTATCTCCTCATTGTCCTCAGTGTCCCACACTGTCCAATCAATGAACACATGATCCTGCTTCCACTGCAGTCAGCATTTTAACATGCTAGTGACACCCCTGTTTTCACAGGTAATTTGTTAGTCTGTCCCTCCCGCCGCAGGAAATAATGGATTAATCCTGGAAGGCTACTGATGTAGCACTTTTCTCCTTATGAAAGTAACACAGAGATTATTCGACCAATGAGAATTTAGTCGGACGAGAGCATATCGACCAACTATTCGACCAGGAGACTACTGCCCTACTTCACAGTGCTGGAGACCTTTAAGACATTAGTGAGCTTTGATCTCAGTGCAGTTCAATACAGAGATGCATGATGATCGGTATTCCAGCAACACCCATGAGAACTGTGGTTAGAGAAATGGATTTCAACGCTAATGTTAATGTAAATACTGAACTTAAATAGCTAGCAGCTATTTGCTGCAACAGTTTAGCTAATTTCAGAATGTACATGTTCTCTTTGAACTCATCCACTATCAGCCAAGTCTTTCAGTTAAGTTATATTTGAGTTATTTAGCACTGACAGAGCACTCTGTCACACTTTACTCACAGATGATACAAATGCTAATAGTAATAAGCACCTTGATTTTCAGGGAACTTGTTTCTTTCAGCAGAGCATGCAGCAGAAGTAGTCAGGAAACTATTTAACAAACTGGTCTTATGAGTGTGCAGAGTGGCAGAACATTGAAAAGCCAATTTTGACAGATGTGAACTTGCAAACTACAGCGGTGTTGTGTCACTGTAGTCTAAGCTCTATGATTGGCTCACCTAAACATAATTTCCTGTGGCGTCCGAAAGTCTGAAACCACTTTCCTATTCACTCATTGATCTCTACATGTATTCTACAGCCAGGCACTACCACCACTCCATACAACCAATGCCAATTCTGTGAATTCATCAATAAAACTATTGAAATGCTTTCCTGTAATGTCCTCTGACTGTGCTTCATCCAGGTAACTTTAGCAGCAGACAGGAGAAACTGAGGACTTTCACTCAGCCATACTCAGTCTACGTAATTAAATAATATATTGAATTGACCTAACCATATTTGTCCTAACATGACTGGCATAAAAAGCTATTAAGCCACATATACATACACAATATGACAGTCATGTTATATTTTGCATTTGTACATTTACATACATTACGTAACAAAACCTTTATATTCAGGCTTGGTCTCAGCATTCAGAATGAAAGCTACACTAATGAGGTAATGCATCATGTTAAGGTTATCAGAACATTGTGATGCTGTCAAACTAATTCTCAGTAAAGTTCATGACTTATATTCACATTATATGATTTGTAAATGATGCAGAGAATGATTCCTTATGATATTATATCCATTATTTATTGATCATACTGTATTATTGTAAATATATAGTACCAGCCAAACATTAGGACACACTTTCTACAAGTGAACGGGAATGTGTGTCCGAGCGTCAGACTGTCTTAGATCCTACATGTTGAACATATAAAATTATGATTGTGATTGTACTTCAATTGCACCCATTTAAATGTTCTGTCCTGCCTCTACAACAAAGTTTGTGTTTTTACACTGGACATAATTTTGCTCACTAATTAGTTAATCCAAAATACAATAAATATTTTAAGGCTAACATAAAATGCTGTAATTACATCATTAGCACAACACAGTACACTTGCTGTAGGAACCATTGATCTAAGGGAATTTGACTGTGAAGTCAGACAGTGGTTTATTTATCACGGCTGCAGACCTCTGTTAGACTGCTCAGTACATCCTGAGAAGAAGAACATGCAAGATGGAGGGAATGATGTGAAATATCACCATTATTGGATAAATATTTCAGCAGCTAAGTGAGCAGTTTCACAAACTCCTGCTGATTCTGACAGGAAATAGATTTATTGTGTAATTATTTGTTACTGTTTTCAAGGAAAGAACAAACTTTGGGACAGGAAAATAGTAGGTCCTGTAAAAGAAGACTAGCTCAAGTCGTATAAAGAAGTAGAAACTGATCGTAAAAGTCTGATCAAAGATTTTTCAGGTGTTTGCTCTCTTATTTGTAATTTTTCACCACTTCCAACTCAATCAGCTGACTGTGCGTATCCCTATCCACGTTAACCAATCTATCAGATCTTTATCTGTATCAGTTGTAGATCAAGCCATGCAATTTTTCTCTCCTGGAAAAAATGAACATTGACTCAGTCTTTTATAGAATGCAACTCAGTCTCTCTCAGTAGTAAGAAATGAATCCTGTCAATTCTGAGGAGGTGAAGTCATCTGTCTTTTGCCCTGGTTTACTTCTGCCTTTCACCACTGTCATCTTCACAAACGTAGCTGGGTTGAGTGAAAACAAGAAAAAGAGTCTGTAAGCAATCTGCATGCCCCCATTAGACACAAATCTGAATCTCTCTCCATCTGGTTGCTGAAGTTGTCAACCCTGCTATCAAGCCATATACAATTCTTGTGTGAGTGCACAGATAACCCTATTATGAATTGCTGATCTGAAGGTGTTAGCACAAAACTAAAATTCAGAGACTGCCGCAGCTAAAACCTGGATTTTAACAACTCTGCAACCTTGTAGGCCTTCAGGTGTTGCCAGTTGCCCTAACAAACACTTGCAGAGACAGAGCAGAAAGGTAAATCACATGGCCAAACAAAAGATGACACCAGGGGTCATCATTCCAAATATCTTTTTTTTTGTCATTAATAGCTTCAACCCTATTTGTCATTCCTCAAAATGAAATGTTTATAACCCTACAAACTTTTTGCATTAACAAATCTCAGTGTCAGAAACACTCCGTTTGCTGCTGAAACATCAGTGAAAAGTAAATTTTCCTTCATGAATGATTTAAAGGACCAGTGTTTAACATTTAGTGGCATCTAGTGGGGAGGTTGCAGATTGCAACCAAATGAATACCCCTCCCATCCCCCTCCACTTCCAAGTGTGTAGGAGAACCTGCAGCAACTGCGAAACTCTAGAAAAACACGAAAAGCCCTCTCTAGAGCCAGTATTTGGTTTTCCGTTCTGGGCTACTGTAGAAACATGGCGGTATAACATGGCGGTCCCTATGTAGATATAAAGGGATCATTCTAAGGTAACGAAAACACAACAATTCTTATTTTCATGGGATTATACACTAATAAAAAACATCTTATATATTATATTCTATTTCTGCCATCTTACACACTGTTCCTTTAATATTCCATACATTATCACCACCAATGGGACTGATGTGGAACAGTAGACCGTGATGAAACTGCCACTGTGAAGCAGTAGGAGGGTTTGTGTGTGACTTGGCCACATCTACATATTTAGCTGACAGTGCACATCTTTGCTCAAGGCCTCAAGTGCAGGTGTTTAGACAGACCCAATGTGGTGTTGGTCCTCAAAGCATCTTCAATCCATCTTCATAACGTCTGTTCTCTACTATCTCTGTCTAATAAAAAAGGAATAAAGTGTCCCAAATGTACTTGTTAATACACCAATAATTTAACACTCTCAGAGGGACAGTTCTATAGAAACTTTTCTAACCACTCTGGCAGTACAATCCATCCACTTCTCCTTTGTCCATTCTAGTCCATCAATTACTGCTTACTTACCATTAATAATTTAGTTAATTAAAAATATATATACTGACAATGCAGTCAGTATATATATACAATGAGGTGTTTTTTTTTTTTTTATTGAACATTTTGTACATTACAAATGGGTTGTACATGTATACAGCTTTCATATTCTTACATCGAGAGACAATCGTTTTGTCATCTTCTGAATATGTTCAAATATGAAAAACCAATACTGAAACATTCAGAGAAGAAAACACAGAAATCAAACTAGAGAACATCAAAGCGTACGAGGGAGATGTAAACTGAAATATGTTTTATGCAAAATATTTATTTTTCATTACAGGGTAACTTCCTGATTATTTGAGAGGTTTTAATAGCTTTTTTTATTTATTATCTTGGAAACAGAGTCAAAGAGATGTAATCTGAAGCACTCTGTCCTTATGGATGTGATATTTACCGACAAGGCAAATAAGTTTGAGAGCATTGTTAGTAGTTTGTGAATCTGTATTGCAGTTTGGAAACAAGACTTCTAAATCTTCTAAAATTGGAGTCAATTTGTTGAAACTTTGATAAATCAACAGAGCAACTTCAACCCAGAACTCCTGAGAGTAAATACATTCATAGAATAAGTGATTCAATATCTACTTTAAATGTAGGGTAGTATCTGTGTGATATTTTATTTGGGATGAGGAATTTATTAGGATCTGACCAAATTTTCTCTGTTGAAGTTTCTGAAAAAGTTAGTTTCCATAAAAGAGTTGATTTTGGAAAATAACTCTTTTTATATGTAGATTATTATACATACAATCTGATAAATCTTTCCCACCAACTAAGAGCCTGGGAATTTCTCTGCTCAAAGGGCCATATAACAATGCACTTTTGATGAGGAACAGCAACTTTGGTGATATACTTTTTATAATACGGTGTAATCTTTTCCAGAGATATTCACATGAGGTGTAACTCAGAAAATGTTCTGTAGATTTGCTGTAGTACCTGGTTACACCTCTAGGTGGAGCTTCTTACTGTTTAATCCATAGACTATATCTGTGATCTTTATATACAGTTTGTAGTTTAATCCATAGACAGACTATAGTTTCATCAGATTGAGTTACAGGTGTGTTAAAACAAACACGCCTCCCTGTCGTTCAAGGAAGAAAAACGTGGCAGCGTGCCTCAATCTGCTCACTGTGTTGTGTTGATGAAATCTGAAGCTGTGAAAATTCCACATAGTTGTTGTCTGGCAGCTCTCTGGTGTAGTGAGCTATCTGAGATCCATGCTAATGCTAAACTAGCATTTTGAACAGACGTGTTCAATGCACGAATGTATTATAAGATAAGGTCTTTTTATACATCCATGGGTTAATGCAGGCTGGGAGCTGAGTGTCAGACAGCAGACAAGCAGGACTCTAATTACACATGCTTCCAATTAAATAAAAAAAAGCTTTTTAATATGAAAAAAGGTCCACCTTATTTCATAAATTGTGATTATGATTAACCAACTAATGATTGTTAACTCACCCTAGTAACAATTAAGGAAATTGCTTAAAATTTGCCTCCATTGTCCATTTATAAGCATGTTTTACAGTCATGATTTTATAAAAGATATATCAAATATTCTTTAAAGTTTTGTTTAAGAGCTGAAGAGTCAACAGGTTTAACCATTAGACGTGTTGTATTCATTTTGTAGGCCTGCTGAAGGTGTTTTAAAATGGCATAGGATGTGTGTCTCTGTTTTGACCACTCAGTGATCAGTCACTGCTGGCCTCTAGACAGCAGTCTTCCCCTGCAGAGGCTGTGAGCAGCTGATCCTCTGGAAATCAGCCTGATCCTGTTCGCTGCTCCCGGATCAGACCAGCCTGACACACTCTGACTGGAGGATGAGTGAAGGCTGAGGCTGCTGGGAACAAGAGGATTTACTGTCTCGCTACCAATCACATCATACTCACAGTATTGGACTCTTAAAGGTGATCTGACCCTCACACATACCATTATATGTAAACTCTTGGTTTGAGTAGATATCATCAGAAAATAAATAAAAACATTTTGCGGAAGACATCACAGTTTATTCATATTTGTATTTAATATACAAATATCAAAAAAGTGTATGATATTAAGAGATGTATCAGAGATCATTCCTATTTGTATTTTATATCTTAATAAAATGATTCTATACATTTGAATTGTTACTTGTTATTGCTGCAGCTCCTTAAAGAAATGGTTTCCCCAGTTTTGTGTAGAAGAACTTGATTGACCTCAGCCCCATCCAACACCTTCGGGATGAACTGGAACACTGACTGTGAGCCAGACATTATCACTCAGTATTAGTGTTGGACCTCAGTGATGCTCTTGTGCAGTAGCGGTTGTAGTAGCACATGCTTATGGTTTTGGAATACCCTAAAAAACCTTCTTGGACACTGGACGGGTCAGATTCCTGCGAGAGTTCCCCCAGTATACTGTATATATTTGAATCAACTAAAGGGTGCATGATATTAGACTTTTTCTTTGAAACGTGAAGTGCTGCACTCAAAGCCATCTACTGTATATGTAAACCTCACACTGCACTCATCATTTTAGAATTTCTACTGACATTCCTCTGAGATTTGTTATCAGCTTCTGTAGGCTGAAAACAAACACTTACTACAAATCAGTTATGTTGTGTTCATAATTATGGTTATTTAATCAGAGGAAACACAATAAGTAAAGACACAAAAGGCTTTAGACTACTTTTTACACATGTGCAGTAGTATTCCCCAACCAGCCCAGTCGCCAGAATAAAATGTTGGCATCGTTTCTGCAAACCACGGATACGTTAAATCTCTACGTTTCAATATGTTTTACACATAGCATGTCAACATTTCTATAATACATATCACAGGGAAAGTGGCGTAGTTCAAATTACATCTATATGAGCTGACTTTCATATTAAGATGAGACGGGTTGGGTGGTCGGCTAGCAAGTTGGTTGCATGGCACAAAGCTGCTAAAGTATCAAAGCAGCAGAGACCACAGTTTGAGACCACTGCCCGCTTCCCGTTTCAACCCACATAACCAGGTGTTTTAACCCAAACCATGATCTTTCCCTAACCCTAACCAAGTGGTTTTTGTGCCTAAACCCAACCAGACCTTAACCACAGTGTTTTCACAACATAAAACATAATTATTCAACTAATAATGGACATTTAATGCAATTTTAAATGACACACGAAAAGCGATTGAAACATAAAGATTCAACGTATCTGTGGTTTGCAGAAAGATACAACGCCAACGTTTTATTCTGGTGATTGGGTCGCCCCAACACCTGCAAAAACACTTTGAGTAAAATCAGTGGAGTTCCCCTTTTAAGGATAGAAAAAGATGGTCATGGTTAAATACTGAAAAAGTCAACACTGACTTGAAGCATGGCACACAACATGTATACTTTTTCGGTATCTAACCAAAACCACTATATTTCCAAGCATTAACTGATTAACTATTAATTAAATGTTGTAGTAACCAAAACTTGAACCTCCGGTCTCCGCTGTCAAAGTGCTTTGCTTTGTACACCAGCCATACACCCAGACCACCTCCCTATGACCCCTGCTCAATAAAAGAATCTTTCCGGACGAAGGGTGCTAATCAACTCATTTCTTTCATCATTCTTCTGAAGCTGATACTGCAGTTTTCTGTCCATATTCTAAGCTAAATAGGCTAGTTTATAGTTTGAACACCTCTTCATTTTAACCAAATATATTGTTAGCATTCAGCAATAATACCTAAAGCAGAAGTAGAGGCAGGTTCTTACAGGAAAATGAAAACACTTCAAAGCAGAATTTCTACACCATCATCAAATCACTGAAATAAACTGAGAGTCACAGACTGATGATGGCCAGGAATGTAGGAGAGTATTAGATTGGAAGTTTCCTTTAATCAGTGGAATCCACTCCATGAAGTAACAAAGTCACCAGACTGACCGTCAGTGGTCTGGTTCATAAGGAAACTTTGGTTTCCTTGTTTCTAGCTCTCACTATACTTTTTTCTCTCTAGCATGTTTCTCCTGTCATGACATTATGCATGACAGGAATCCCTGCTGTTGTCTGTAGTGGATCCACACAATGCTTCTGTTGTGATGGAGGATGCGGGTCATGGAAGCTTATGATGCAACCATGACACACTGTCCCATCATACACCACCAGTCCTCATCATCCTCATTGCAGAGCCCATGATTAGGATCATACTACAGATAACGTCTGTGCACTCCATGCATCCATTTGCACATAAGCTTATTACAGTGATATCCTTTTTCATTCATCTGACAGGAATAATAGAGCAGAGCTCCAATCCAACAAGATGAATCTGCTGTCTCATCCTCTCACAGATTTGCTCCATGAACACTGACATTTCATTTCATAAACAGCTACCTTACAATGAGCTCATATAGGGGAAAGTATTCATAAATACAGTTTAGTCAAACTCCCACCCATTTGAGTAAATTGAAGGATTTGTGTGTTTTGTTTCTGTCATGTAATACCATTGCGGATAATGCAGGATGACTGCTGCTCCACCCTGAAGTCTCTGTAAGGTGCTGGAAGCATCAATGAGTCCAAACTTGATGAAAGAGATTTCCACACACATAGATTTATGCAGTATTCACTTTATTTCTGAGCTTTCAGTCTATCAGACCTTCATCAGAGCATATTATGTATGTATGTATGTATGTATGCATGCATGTATGTATGCATGCATGCATACATACATGCATCTATGTATATATGTATGTATGTATGTATGTGTGTATGTGTGTATGTGTGTGTGCATGTATGTATGTATGTATGTATGAGAGATGTTTTCATATTAGTTTCTCTGTGCTCAGCTTTAAATCTCAGTTTAAGGCGTATACCTTTGAGCATGATTTGTGACATCACAACTAGTTTGGAGCCAATCCTGGTCCAGTACTCAACTTACATGTATGATGTGGAAACTTTAAGCCTGCAAATACCCTGAGAATGAATTTACAGTGAAGTAGAAGACATCTTGTGTCTACAATATTTGCATATTTATAGATTCTTGATTTTTCAATGTAATCTTTTGTGGAAAAATCACATCAGACATATTTATAATCCAAGCAGAGTATTTTTGTGTCTTAAAATATGTCTGGAAGGAATCTTTAAAGACCCATCTATCTACGCTGACCTCTTTGTGAACTCTGAAGACCCACTGAACATGGCCAACGTGAAGAAGGTCGCCCTTATTCATTTTTTTATGAATGATTAATTTTGCAAGACATTATGGGATGGCAGAAGACAAGGGACTAACCAGCGAAGGAAAGTTTAAAATGCTTACCTTATGCAAATGAGAGTGAATGCTATGCTAATGAGCAAGCTACATCGTTTTTTGCATTTCCCACACAGCTAATGTACCATCTCTTCAGATGTTAGCTGCATCCAGCAACATATACACAAACTGTATGTCTGTGTGACCTCAGCTCTTCCTGTTCTTTTCTTCCAGTCTCTTCTTCTTACTCTTGTCTCGGTATGTATATGACGTCATAAAGCCAGGGAAAAGGGCACATTTTTCACTCAAGTTGAGATATTTTCAGCTCATGCAGATGGAGTTTCGCCTACATTTGCAATGGCTAAGGCCTGGATCTGCACTCCAGACAGAAATGTTATATTATATATTAAATGTTCCTTCTAATATCTGACTGGCTGATCAGGGAACAGAAAATTTTAAAAAATTTAATTGAGTTTTTGTTCTTGTTCTGATTGGCTGATCATTAGCTGATTGAAACAAGTGACTTAACTGAACAAGTGACTGTAGCTGTCATGGTATCATAAGCAACACTGGGAAAAGAGAGCGGGCTGCTAGTTTAGGAGACATGTTTAAGACGTTATTACCTTTTTAATTGTTTCAGGCTCAGTCTGCCTCTACAGGTTCATCTGTGGTGAGACTGCTGGTCAGGGTCCATGTGCATTTAAACAGAGTTACTTTATGCTGAAATGGCTTAAAGCAAAACGTCTGCATTTGCTTCCCCCATCTGAAATTTGGGGCCACCACTGAAAAAACTGATAAAGGATATTTATGCTTATGGTGGAGGCAAAAAAGTATACAATGAGAGAAAAGGTTCATGGTGAATTGTGTCTTTAGTTTACAAAAGTTTTGTCTGTTTGTATTAAAGAATTGTTATATTAAATTTGGATGGGTGGGCAAGTGAAGATGTTCAGTGTATACATTTCTATTTAGAGTCTCTGTGAGGAGACCAGATGAACTCACATTTACTGTAATTAAAATATATGTATGGCAGTGTTAATTGTCAATGTTAGATAAATCTACAGATACAGTATGATTTGAAATACACTCAAACTCAGTGTTCCTCCTGGGTCGTAGCACCCAAAGAGACAGTTTAAAAACAGCAAATGTGCACACACATAACCACAGGGATGGAATGAAGTGGTGCGTTTTGACTTTAACCAAATGCCCCCCTGACATTTTTTACTGCACCCCCCAGGCCTTACAGGCTACATGCAGCCCTGGCTGAACACTGATTTCATGCAGTTTTCAGCATTGGAACAAATGACCCATGCTGTTTGTTTTCTGGGGGACAGTTGATGAAAATGTTGACAGTGGAGTCTAAATCTCCACTAGCCAATGTTTGTTACACCATAATGTTGTCATTTTTGGAGCAAAAATTTGTGTTGAGTGTGGTTCAAGAAAAAGCATAATTTCTAAAAACAAAACAGCTAATGTCACGTCACACTGGCCAGCAGCTGTCTTTCTCTGTGATTGTCAAGAGAACATTTTTGTGCTTTTCTTCTGACTTTTAAACTAACTTATAAACCGGCCCTAATGTAAAATCATGTAATTTTACACCTAGGCCACAGTGTGACTGACCAAAGTTTACAGCAAACAAAAAAAAAAGAAGAAGAAGAGGAAGAAAAAAGGGGAGGAGGATGTAGGGGATTACCCCTTTAAGCACCCAGAGGCTTAGTGCCACTATTATCCTCCTGTGGTGGGATTTTCTGTGTGAATTATGTAACAGTAATGCTTCAACACAAATCAGTACACGACTGTTGTCTTTTGGCTTTTTTCCACTGCTGCTCTATCTCCTCACTTCAGCGCTCAGCTTCCAGACAACGCGCTCGACTCCTCAGTGCTGCAGCCAGAAACACCTAGTGACAGGCAGGGTGGACCGACTGTGGGCAAAGGGAGGTGTTGTCATGACAACGGATTGACTGACAGGTGTTGCCAGGATGCTTGAGTGTTGATGAGCAGCATCATGAAATATAAGAAGTTCATTACCATCATGCAGGCAGCTCTGGGTGTCGCTCCCCTCAACAAGAGAGAGCTAATCCCACCACCACGCAAACTCTGGAAACCTGCACGGTGAGTTGCTGTGTGTGTGTGTGTGTGTGTGTGTGTGTGTGTGTGTGTGTGTGTGTGTGTGTGTGTGTTTTGCAAGTATATCTCCATTAAATGTGTGAGAGTGTGTGGGAAACAAGCCAGAGTGAGGTGGTCAAGAAATCAATGTAAAATCAAAGAGAATCCATTTATGTTAACGATGCCTCGGCTCCCTGCAGGCCTTCAAATCAAAAGCAGACATTAATTTTTAACAGCCACTCCAACCGTTCAAACACTTACATGTTTTTGCTAATGCAAGCGCCATTCATGTTTACTGGCTTAAAGAGCTGCATAATCGTTTATTTCATTGCATTTATGAAGAGAATTCCTACTGGTTGGATATTTCTACAATATTGTGAAATATTTTATTTAAAGAATGAGAGAAGGAGAAAGGAACTTTTTAATAATCATTGATTTGCATAATTTTCAGCTCAGCTGTATTCAGTGTGAATGTATTAAAACTAAACAAATAAAAAGTAAGTGATCAATTAACTTAATGACAACAGTTGGTTAAAAAAAATCAAGTAAAGTGAAATTACAAATAGTAACATTGAACGGAGATGAAATACAATTTAAGTGAAAATATAACTTTGTAATAGAATATATATATGTATGTGTGTGTGTATATACACACATAGTATAATGCATTATAAAAGTAATGTAGTTTGAAAAAATAAGCTTTAATAAGCATATTTTATTTCAAAAGGGAAAACATAATGTTTGTTTGATTCCACTTTGAAATACTCCCACCGCAACCCATAAGGATATATTAGAGGAGTGATAAGATTTGATACTGCTCTAATTTTAATGGTTTGTTATTGTTAATATTAACAACAACAAAAAAAAGTCGTATTCAAAAATAATTTTCACCAACTAAGGTGAAAATGAGCTGTGGACCTTCAGGGTCCCTCAGAGTATGGCTCCCTGGTTTGCCCGGTTGATAATCTAGAGTTGCAGGTACCTCTCATAAAAATTCCATAAATCTATATTTCCATCGTGATCTATAAATCTGATCTGATACAGTACATTATCATGTCTTGTTTGTAGAGACATCACTTTATGCTCTTCAGTACTTGAATGTGAATCAGTAGTTTTGTCCATGTCGGGATGCTGGTGCTGGCGTCACATTTCATTCATGTGTTAAAGGTGTAAAGTTTATATGAACTGAAATTGTCAATATGCAGATACAGTCCAGAGATTTCCAATAATATGGTTTCTTTGGGTAGTTGAAGCTTAAAACCTGAGCCCAATATGAAAAGTCCAAGATGATTTGGTTCCCAGTTATTAGACTGAGTAAATGAAATATTTCCCAACACTTTAGGGCATTACCAATGTCCTAATCTTGGTCTTAAATGTGATACAACTCCAAACATAACAGTCAGCAGTTATTCATCTGCAGTTCATCCTTATCATGCATTATCATTACATATCAGAGATAGAATAAATGACGAGTTAGTTATAAAGTATTTATCTGTCATAATTATTGCTGTTGTTCTCATGTGTTCATGATGTGCTCACCAGATGTACACCCACCATTGACTGAAAGCAACTAATAAACACCTTCTCACAGGATCGCTGAGAGGCATTGTATGAAATGTCACTCACAACACATACAAGCTAAAAGAATTCCTTCAGTGTATTTAACAGTGCAGCAGGAGCTCAGATATTTTCTCTGACCAGAAGGCAGTAACTGAGTTGGAACAAATGTGTGTGTGTGTGTGTGTGCGTGGTTGTGTGTGTATTTGTGTGTGTGTGTGTTACTGCTCAAAGTTCTTCCATAATGTGGAGGGCACGTTACTCAATCAGAGTAGTAACTCCTAAATAATTAATGGATTTAAAGGGCTGAATTTATAATCGTGTGCAGAAAATGCACATATGAACGTGTGTGTGCAAGAGTGCACACACACACCCCTCCACTCTCAGCTTGATTTTTTTTTTTTTTTTTTTTTTTTTGCATTTTGCCTTTATTTGATAGTGACAGTAGAGATATAGGCCAATGGACACCCAGTAGCTTGATTCCACTAACTAACATCTCTCTGAGCAGTGCCCTCTGACTGTCCAGATGCCTTTATGAGTGATGACTTTTTTTTTTGGCCTCTGGTTTTTTCCTCTCAGGCAACATACAGACTGGCCTACAGGGTGGAGGTTGTTGGGGTTGTTGAAAGGAAGACTGCAAACACCACTCCAAGCTGAAAAAAGAACTCTTACCTGCTCTGCATGAAAAAACAGAGATATCAGTTAACAGATATCAGATAACAGTTACAATATTTACAGTCCTATTAACATCAATCAAAGACAACGTAGAGAAGGGCTGAACTGTTTGTATTAAAGACGGAAATACGATGTGATTCATCAGGTCTTTATCCAAGAAAACTAAACTGGGTTATAGGGTTAGTGCATTAACAATGCTGCAATGGTCAGAACATTATTATGGAGAGTAACCAAATAACTAATTTCATCAGAATTAGTTATTTCCAAAATTGATATAAAATGACATAAATGCAATTCTGACACCAAACCGACACCATTGTGCACCTGTATGTGTGTGTAACTGTCAATCATACTTATGCTGAAAGCTGACTGATCTCTTCATTATGATAAGCAGTCGCACATTCTCATCTTAGTCTGTACCTGTTGGCTTTGTCATCCTATACCAGAGCATTAGACACACACACACACACACACACACACACACACACACACACACACACACACACACACACTCTGAGAAGTCTTGCATGCAGCAGCAGTAGCAGTGCAGCCATCCTCCTCCCTCTCTCCCTCTCTCCTCCTCCCTCTCTCCCACTCTCTGTCTTTCTCTCTCTCTCCTCCTCAGTCTTGCTCGGTCTCCGCTCTGTCAACAGCTCCTACATCCCTCTCTCTTATCTCTCCTCTTTTTTATCTGTACATCTCACGGGCGTTGTTGTCGTCTATCACCATGCGTCTCGGCATCTCCTCCTTCATTTCGGATATCCTGAATACCTCCAGTAACATCTGTTTCTGCTGGACCGAGGGCAAGGTAGAGTGAAAGCACTTCCACCGCCCTGCTGCTGTGCCCTGGAGCAAGGCAGCAGCAGGGCTCAGGGCCTCTGGGTGCTACTGGACAGACACACACACACACACACACACACACACACACACACACACACACATACTCTCTTGCTTGATTAGATGATGGCCCTGTTTACTGCTGTGGACAGACTGTGTGTGTGAAGAGTTTGCTGTGTGTGTTTTTGTGCAGAATTTTTTCATCATTGTCTAAGTTTGCTCAACCTGCTCAGACTCAGCTCTTTACTATTTGATTGATAGTTAATAGTTACAATATACAGTATATGTTTGTGTGTTTATTTGTTTGCTTTGGTGACAGTCTGGTGGTACTGAGAGAGGGACAGTGCAGGACTCAGAGAGGCTTGTGTGGTTAGAAGTGTTCTCATATTAGTCAAACCATCCAGCGACTCCATGTGCTGATGGAAACACTTTTTTACAGACAGAACGTTTGAAATGTTCTGTCTGTACTACCCATGACCTTACCTTAACCCTAAACAAATAGTTTGAATTGTGTAACCTACGTTCTGACATTAAAGGATCAGTCTAACATTTTTAGAAATGTTTTCATTTGGTCAGATCAGTTGAATACTGTGTGTATCTAGTAAAGACGTCTAGGATGTATTTAGCCTAGCTTAGCACAAAGACTGGAAGCAGGGAGAAACTGCCAGCCTAGCAAAATTTTCAAATTAAAATTTGTCTCATTAACATTCCATAGCAACTGGCAACAGGAGCCGACCCGGTCAGACTGAATGTAATTTGGACCTGGCCTGACTCAGGTCCTGCGGTGAGTCTTGGTTACTAGAAATTGAGAGGACTTAAAAAGACCTGTACACTGCAAGCAGTCACTGTGTGCAGTGGTTGTTGGTCAAGAAAATGCCTCTAAAATGTTTGGCTGGAGGGATGACAATGTTAGTACATCAGTCTGTCAGTCCACCAGTGAAATTACAACAAACTACAAAACAGTGACTAGTACTGCCATGAAATTTGGCACAAACATTCACGTTCCTGTCAGGATACACATTGTAATAACTTTGGTGATATTCTTACTTTTCCTCCAGCTCCATCATCGGCCAAAATCTCATGTTGTGCAATACTTTGGTTTATGAGTAAATATCTACAAAACTAACGACATTCCCGTCAGCCTCAGATATACTTTGTGTTTAGTACTAAGATGGTGAACATGATAAGAATTATACATACTAAACATCTGCATGTTAACATTTTCAGTGTGAGCATGTTAGCATGCTGATGTTAGCATTTAGCTCAAAGCACAACAGAGCCTCACAGAGGTTTGTAGTTATTACTACATGGCTGTAGATCAGGTTTTGATACATTTCTGTTTGTAAAATGAAAAAGCTATGGTAGCGTATAAAAACTCTTTTTCAGTTTTTACAGACAGAAGCTAGCAGTTTCACCTGTGTCCATTTTTGCAAAACTAGCCTAAACACATCCTGAAGGTAACTGTTCTTTGATGAACTCTGGGTTTATTTAGCAAAATGATTTTTTATTTATTATTTATTTTACCAAATCATCATCATGTCAGTTGCCTGGCTTTACCCAATATGAAACTAAATTAAGTTTCATCATTGCACATATTAATATGTTTTGCGTTGTAATTATTAGACTTAGACATATTTTTGCAGATGTCATTGTTCAGGTTTACTGGTTACAAATACCTGGTTGGACTTTAGGTGAGATTCCTATTCAAGCTGATTATCTCTCATTTTACTGTGTCAGGTGAATTTCTCATTCCACTTTAAAAATTCATGACAGCTGGAGTTGTGCCCATCTTACTCAGGTCATTTCATCTGTGCATGCAGTCACTATACGCTGTACATCTGTTATTGTTCTGTCTGAATGAGGAGCACATACCATGTTTGTGTAGTTGTGTAGATGTACTGCGTGTGGTTTTGTGTGTACTGCAGACAGTCTAATGATGTATGGAGAGAAGGAAGGTCAAGTACGTGAGTGTGGTGTGTGTGATGGGCTTGTTTTGAGGGTATTTAAAGGCTATTTGGTTGTAAAAAAAAATATATATTTGTGTTTGCTGTGTTTGGCTCAGCTGTTTAACAGGGCTGTTTATAACCCTGTGCTCTATCAGCAGTATTGGAATCTATAACAACAGATGCAGTGTGTGTGGGTGTGTTTGTGTGTGATCATGCTGACAACAAGATGAAGAGATTACTTTATTGATATTGACAGACACCCTTTTGGGTGTGTATAAGAGAAACAGGGAAAGAAATAGAGACGGAGTAGATATATAGAGACCTGAATTTTTGAATGTACTGTAACAGTGACAACAGAGCTGCTTGATATGTTACTCAGATGGAGCTTATCGTATGTGTGTGTGTGTGTGTGTGTGTGTGTGTGTGTGTGTGTGTGTTAAATTGATAGATTTGTCCCGGGACTGGAGCAGTATTAGATTCGGTGGTGGGCGTCGGCAGGGGAATGCAGAGGCAGCTGCAGATCCGTTGCTGATAAACCAATCAAACACTGGCAGAGTCTCTGTCCACGCACAGCTGGAGAAACACATTGTCATCCCTGCACTATTTATCCAGTAGTCATTACTGTGCTACAGCCCACAGGCATGGATTTAGCTAAAGCTAAGGTGTGACAAGGTCACCTGGCAGTAAACACTGCCAACATATACAGCAAAAGCTACAGTATATACACCTGCATGTCTCTTATTTTCACCATAATTATTTATAATACCTGATGTCTTGAAGCAACCTCAACAATCTGATTGATTACATCTAAAGTATGGCGTGATATTATACAAACAACAGTGAAATCCCCAAGAGAATGCAAACACAGCAAATAGAGAGAATGAAATAGGAGTAAATCAGACTGTATGAATAATATCAGAGCCGGTTCTAAGATAAATATGACATTAAAATGAAAGGCTGGATTTTCTTATGATCAACAAATTCACTGAAAAGACCAAAAACCAACAAGGTGTTAATGCATCTCTCAACACTTTATGACTACCTTACCCCGTCTGTGACAGTCAACTCTAAGTCCATTGGTTCCTTCTGAAGAAGTATATCTTCAAAAATAAATATGCAGTTTGATTTTTTTCCAAGTCTCAGTAATTTGATAAAACAGCTGCTCACTGTAATTGTTATCAATGGTTTTATCAAACAGGAGGAAATCATACATTTGTTGGGGACTATTTTTAGTGTCGGATGAATCCACATTTGGTGTTCTAGTGAGTATTTCTAGCAGCAGGACGGTGTGTGTGTTCATGGTGATGAAGGAACATGTCACCCAGTGTAACAGTGTGACTCACTGATGTGTTTTAGATAGTTTTTGGACAACAATGGATCTCTATGACACAGAGGAATAAGGAATAACACAATTCATTGTTGCTTGGAATATTAATGAGACTCACTGACATTAAGAAAAATGCAGAATATCAGCAGCCAACCAGTATCACTACAGTTTCTTTGCTACATAAATCCTTAAGTAAATAAATAATAAGGTTCAGATAACTGTTGGTTCTTCAGCCAGTAGCAGCATATCAGGTCATGTCTCATGCAGCTCTTTGTGTATCATCACAATAAGTACCTAAAAATCACCATTAATAGACCATGTTCCTCCTCCACTTGCTTCATATTGTTAATCAGTGCACTGACCCGGCACCAGCAACATCTGGCACGTACCAGCACAATGTACCCACAAGTGATCGTGCTGTATTTGTCTACACTGTGAGGTGAGGTACATTTATGTACTATTATAAAAATTGGACAAAGCAACTATCCTACCAGTCAGACTAATTTTCACATCCCTTTAATGCACAAAGGTACCAAAGTCCTATTACCTTTCACACATAACTCCTGTTTGCTTTTATTGTCTAAATTTTAAGAAAATAGACCTCATTAACACACTACTCAAGTCTTGCACAGCATCTTTTCCTCTCTCCACTTTCTGTATCCTTTAGACCAAAGAAGGCAAAAAAACCCCACTGTTTCCTGTTGTGAGTCATAAAAATTTTTTTTGGTAGGGACAAATCTATCAAATCTATCTCAGTAGATTCAATTGACTGGAAACACTGCATCATGTGATGTCAGGTAAGGGAAGTTAGAAATCTTTTATCTCTGGTTTAAACATGTTTTCACACTTACCTGGAACAGAGACACTTCTGAAACCAGTGGATTTTAAAAATCATTTCAGATTTTCAGATTAACGATTCATCCGACAACTGGATATGATAGATGAAACTGTAACATGTCGTCTTTAACATGAGAAATACACGTATTAATGCACATATATTAATGCAGTACATGTGATCTGAAAGAAACATTTTAGTTCAGAAAAAGCCCTAAGAAACACTAACTTGCTGCTTGCTTACACAAATCTGAACATTCAGTCTGTCTCACCTTGATTACTAATTTATTCAGTTAATTAAAGAGTGTGAATTGAATCTTTACACTTTGGTTGTAGACAGTAGCTCATAGTGGAGACAGAGAGGGTGTTTCTCTGTGTCTCTCTGCGAAGTGGAGGCTGTTTGTGTCAGCAGAGTGACACCCTAGATGGAAATGGGTGTGTGGGGTGTGTGTGTGTGTGTGTGTGTGTGTGTGGGCATCAGCCAGGGGTGGGTGGGTCCATATTTCTCATTCTAATCAGTGCTGTCCTGTCGGGGCTATAGGCGAGTGCTTCTACAGATTAATGTTCCTCTATTGATTGGTCCATTTGGCTGCGTGGATAGATGGCACCCTAAGGTGACCCACATGGCTTCAGTATCCACTATCTCTCCCTGACCGTTTACACACTGCTGCACACTGGAACGCACTACAATAACACTGCCACACACACACAGATGTAGCTCATAAGAGTGGGCAGAGAGCTGTCAGTAAGGGATAATCAGCCGACTGTGTGTTGCTGTAAACAGTCAGAGAGTGACCATGAGGTGACAGGTTTTACTGGAGGGTGGCTGCGCTCTCTAGGCTCCATTTACACTGGTTCATTTGATCAACTACAAAAACACACAGGTATGTCATCTAATGTAGAGGTTTTGAAGGCTGGATTTGGAGTTTGCAGTTTACATCTGACAGCAATTTTTCAATTACTGCAGCCGGGAAATCCAGAGAGTAGGAACTGAGCTTCGACTAGCAGAAACCTGTGACAGAAACCTGTCAATCAAGAGAACACACCCTAAACCATGACCAGCAGTATGAACTGTGCTCACCACAAGGTATTGTACGTTGCAGAGTAAAGCACAGAGGCAAAGTGCAGTGTAGCTTTACATTACCAACTTGCACCATGGAGCAAGAAAGTGCCCGGAAATCTGAAAAATAAAAAGCCAGCAGACAGTTAACAGGAGCAACAGGAGAAAAGAGGCAAAAAAACGCTTTTTAGACTTGAAATCTTTTCCGTCCTTTTCATCCATCACACGCCACTTGATGTCATCTCATTGGTTTAGCTTTGAAAGTCACCGACAAAAAGGTCAAAGTTGAGACTGACAATTGCACCGTGCAACAATGATGCGCAATAAAACAACATGTATACAGACTAAGTGCAATACATTTATATTATCCCACATTTCTACATCTATTCTTTCTATACAACTCACTGTATAATTTTGATATTTTCATTTTAATATTCATACCATAATAGTCTTTTTATTCAATGGCTTTGTATATATTTTATACTTTCATATTGTTATTATTTATCTTCTCTCTAAATGACTTGGCACCTAATTGAAGATGCAAGTGCAGTTCAATTGTCAGAGACAAAGCTCTCTTGAATCTCTGTATGTAAGATGCTAATTTCTTGCGCAAAAGAGAAGTTGCATCCTTCCTGTTCACTGCAGCTGAAGAAACTCTGTCTCCCATCAATTATGTTTATATACCTCTAATTTGCAACGGCAAATGCGTTTGGATGGGAGCATAATGAGTGAATGTTTGCAATGAATGTATCCGAAAATGTTCATGGTGCCAACATATTTCATTTGTTAACATCCATTTTTGCAACAGACTATGTAGTGACTAAAGGATTATTAAGGTTTTAATGATTATGTTCAGACACTCAAAACTATTCATCAAGTTTAGAGAAAGATGTGGTTTTGGTTAAATATTTAAAAAGTCTATAGTGACTTGAAGCACCAGAGTGCTTTTGTTTCCTAAACCTAATCACAGATGGTCTCACGTTCAGATTGCAAACTCTGGTCTCCTGTGACAAAATCCTTTGCGTTGTATGTCCACTATCTACCTCAACTTCCTCCCTATGCCTTCTGAATACAGCTGTATACGTTGCAAGTGAATATAACGCAGGCATTACAATTCTTTCAAAATATATTTTTGAAAGCACCTTTGTAATATATACAGTAAACTTAATTTCTAGGACACAGGATTAGCTTCAGACAGCTTCTCACAATGTAGGTATGCTCAATACAATCTGCTGTCAGTCACTGAGTAGAATAAAGGACCCTAAATGATCCTGGCCTGGGCTGGACAGGGACCCTGGAGGAATTTTGTGTCCGAGCTGTCGTTGAGCTGCTTTCAGTTTCCAACATTCCCAGCAGTGCTCCTGATTATGAGGATGTGGTCAGATAACAAATGCTACATGTCTTCCTGTCACATTGGATCTCTAAAACTGGAAAAATCATCAAAATTGGACAGTCGGCATCTGCATAAGACTTTTGTGGAACTGCTAGAATGCTGTCATAACACCACTGCAACAGTGAGCCCTCAGAAAATGTCATCAGTCTGTCAAGTCAAGGTCGGAAAATCCCACAGCTAAACAACAAAGACAGCACAATACAAACAGGGCTGTGGTGTCTTGACCCAGTCAATACTCTGGTGCACTCAGCATTTTAAATTGAATTTCAAACTTCAAATTTAAAGTAGTTTTTCATAACTCTTGCTCTATGAATTTTCTAAACAACAGAATGAACACAACCATGTAGGACCACAATGCTTTGAAGTCTGTGACGAGCCAGCACGGTATTACAGTACAACCCTCAGCCTCATGATTCTATGGCAGTCTTATGATCCCATCTGATACTGAATCTTAGCATCCTCTCCTGCTAATGACTCTGGAGTCAGGAGAGATGAGAAGCATGTCAAGGAGAGGGTACCAGACAAGGGATGTTTACACAGAGAAGGAGAGGGGGTGGAGTGAAGGTGATGAAGATTTACTTCCTGGGTAAGTCAGCTGACAGGGTCAGCTCCAACAGCAGCCCTGGAAATGGTGGAGAGTTGATGCTTTTAGATCGAGGACACTTGAGCAGGGAGGATGGTTGTTGACATGAGGCTGACTCCAGGGTTCCCAGGTGAAGGATGCTTTCTAGAAGCAGTCAACCACGGTGGAACACAGACTGGTGTGAATGGTTGAGGAAACAGTAAATGTTGTGGGAATAGTGAAAGGTGGTATAGATTAACAACACACTGTCAGCTATTACATCAGTGCTTTTGTCTGATGTCTTTTTATAGTTTCATTCTGCTGAGTTATTTTTGGCCCATCAGCAGGATCTAAAGAATGATTATGTTGACTGAACTGTCCATCACTCCATCTGAGCAAGACATCTCAGTAAGTACATGCCAGATTGACCACAAATTTGCTGTGGTTATTTTAAGTCCTTCGAATTAAACTGCAAAATACATTATGTCTTTGGAGCACAGCATAAACAACTGATCCTGAGAGGACTGTCTCGATTATTCATGATCCCCAGGTGATGAATCTTAAGGTCCAACTGAATTCACTCACTTGAGCACACTTAATCATCCCTCTTTGCAGTATTGTTAATAATTCTGTATTATGAAAATGAAGAAAAAAGATCTCAGAAATGCTCCTTTCTGGGGAGATGGGTCTATCTGTGTTTGATTGGCAGTCTTTAATTAGCTGGCAGGCTACTGGTGTTACACTGTACAGAACAGAGACAAAGTAAACTGCTGTAGATACAAATCATGGACAGACAGTGTGTCACTAACAGGGATTTTGAAGAGCAACGACCAAACCAGCATGTAACAGGTCTGAAGTGACATTTGTAGGTGCGTTTACATACTGTTTAATGTGCTACACCCCTGAGCAGCTAATTAGCTACCTAGCATGCTAACTGACGTCAGTGGAGCACTTTTCCGTGGTGACTTGCGCAAAACAACGTATATTGGGGCAAACTGTGGAGCCTCCAACAGCTCTCCAAATAAACATCATTTTACATGAATCATTTCAAATGGTTGTCTCTGAGACTGGTTGAAAGTAAACACAGAAACTAGCCACATGTAGCAGCCATTACTGCAGACTGCACAGGGAACTACTTCTGGGATAACTTGCTGGCTAACCTAATAACCCTACTTATTCATCTGTGCGTACGGATTTGTTTACATGTGTGAGGCTGACTTTCACCACGGTTAGACTGTGTTCTAAGGAAACTTGGAAGAAAAATTCAAAATGAAGTTGAAGTTGAAGTTGAAATTCTCATGTAGGAGGACATCCGCTTGTTCTTGATTACAGACTTGCCTGGATTCCAAAGTTGGTAATAACGGACCCCCGACCTTTGTAACCCTCTAAGTGAGGTTGATCAATGATGCTCAACAGACTCAGAAAGACCTCCTAAGAGACCATTTATGACCAAACATCCAAAAAGTATGGCCTGAACTAAAAGCATAAAACTGACCCTAAGGCAACTTTGACTGGAAAAAGACTAAAACCCCCCACCTTAAATGGGACAAAGACTCAATAACACTGAATAAATTTAGAAGTCCGGACCAGTTATACTGATACAACTCAAACACTCGAACTTCACTGCTCTCGTAATAATTACATAGAAGTTTCTTCTGATGAGCAAAGTATGGTATATTTTCTTGGTATTTTCAATATCAGGACAGTGAATAGTACATCTTTGTAACTTAATACTCAAGGACTTAAATGCCCCAGCTGGAATATTCTATAGTACATCACAAGGGAAAAGGAGGGCAGGAAATATTGGACAGTGCATCATATCAAAAGAACCGAGTCAAATCAAACCAACTAATCCAATTGGTTCACTTATTGTATTTCACTCAGTTTTTAAATTGCATCTGTTTCCATGACCTTCATCCACTTCTACATTTTTGCGCCTTGTCTGACTTTATTTATATCTTTACACATGTTGCAGGTGTCTTGCATTTGTTTAACTCTGGGCTGTTTGTTCTTACAAATGTCCTGCATATAAACAAGTACACAATAAATGAGGAGACTGCAGCCAAATGCAACTGAGTTTTTAGCTGTTTTACTCAGACTATACAGTCTACTACACACACGCGTGCGCGCACACACACACACACACACACACACTTCCTCCCACCAGGCTTGAACCCCATAAACTTTCTCTTTTCTATTTCTATTTCTATTTTTCTGCTGCAGTTTAGATTAAAAGCAGCTCTGTGTATTGACCTGTCTCAGCATAATGGTAGAGAATCCTGCAGACTAATCTTATAAATGTCTGTGTGTGTGTGTGTGTGTGTGCGTGTGTGTTTTCATGGGGCTGGCATGTCAGAGGTTCAGAGTACCCACCTTACTGATCCTTACCTGTGCTGTCTGCTGGCAGACATACCTTTGACAAAAAACACTGTATTTCTGTACTAAGGCCTCTTGGCCACACATGCACACCATTGACTGTATATAAAGATGGATGACACGCAGGGCTTGACTTTTTGAGAGGGGTGGTAGGCCCCCTGAAACTACTAGTTTTGTTACAGGGTGGGCGTGTCATGGATACATGGTGTTGACAATGTCATCATAGACGCGTGCAGTAAGGTGTTTGTCCATATCGGTGTATTTCTCTACACTGAGCTGAAGTGAAACAAGTGAAACAAGACGCTTTTTTTTTTTAATGAGTCTTTTCCGGTGGGGCAGGTAAATTTCTCTTCTACTTGCCCTATTAAAAAAAACACATGTCCCGGACAAGCCTTAATGTCGAGCCCTGACATGACAGCTCCCCAAAAGTAAATCCAAAATATCTTGATTGCCCCCTGGTGGCTGGTTGCAGTATAGGTCATAAGCAGGGTGCAAAATTAACTTTTTTTTCCACCGGCCAAATCGCTGGTGAATTTTCAAAGTTTACCAGCCACTCAGTAGATTACTATTGTTTTAAAGGCTGGTGAGAGCCTCTACCAGCCACTTGCATATTTTACCAGCATTTGGCTAGTGGCTAGTGCTAATTTTGTGCCCTGGTCATAAGTCCTGCCCCCCCCCCCCCACCCCCATGTTAGTGGATGGGACATGAGCCAAACTAAAAAATCAAAGTACATGTCAAATTTTTCCCAAAGATGGTTTCTGTCATTTTAGGTAGTTCTTATCACAATGATGTTTGTTCAAGTGCTTTGTTTTTAATCAGTTATTTGACAATATAAAAAGGGGTGTGATGTCATGATAAACAGCTGTGACAGTTGCTCTTAAACCTCCGTCAGGCGATAGGACCGCTGAGGAGGTGTGTCCAGCGTAGCGTCATCCCGCCGCTGCACAGACTCTGGCTGCAAATGATGTCACACAAGCAACATGGCAGCTCCCGGAGACGAAATATTTTGGCTTCACTTTTACTTAGCAGTAGAAAGTGGAGACACATCATCCATCGTTATATACAGTCTATGATGCACACAAACACAAGTGCTACAAACACAGCAGTTGATGCCACACAGGCTTTTCACATGTGCAGAGGAAGCCTGCACACAAGCAAATTTTTTTTGCCATCTTGACACATTCTCAACAGCCACACTGACATACACGCAGAGAGCAAGGTGAAAATGACGCACTGACCCAGTGTTCATTTTTATGGCAGGAGTCCCGTCTTATTTGGCTTTTTCCACCATGTATCTGTACACTCCTCCTCCCTGCCTCTCACTGTCTCATTTAACAACTCCAATGCCTTTATTATGACATACAGACACACTCTGCTGCAAGTGTTCATTAAGCTCACAAAGAATCAAAGGAGCAATAAACATGATTTATTCTGTCTCACAAATGACTATGATATACAATATGTGTAACTGTGGAGGGGTGTTCATCCACTACAAATTATCCACTAAACTATTAGCTCCCACAGTCAAACTTTTATATATAAGTATATGCTCACACACACAAATTGGACTTGGTCTGTTGCTGTAACACACATAGCACGTCTAGTGAGATACTGCAGTGCTTAGTATAAAGTGACACTGCACAGTAAAGAAATCAAAGTGTAATTTAGGTGGGGAAGTATTATAGTGTACAGAGTATGATTAGTGCTCAGTGTACCACAGTAGAAAATAATGTTTGGTTGCTGATCACTTGGTTGTGATGAGCTGATTGATTTCACTTTGTTATGAGATTATTTTTCTGAAATTTGATCAAGATAATTGATAGGCTATTGATTTTTTTGTTTTTTGATGTGGTGTTTGGTTGTTGATGAGCTGGTGATGACCAGAAATGATACCAGGTGCTAACTTTTCTTGCCTTCTGGCTGATTTGCTGCTCCACACTCTGTTTTGGAACAAAACTACTAATTGGAGTTTAAAGACAATTCTTGAATCTACAGATGTGGCCAAAAATATTAGTACCCTTCCACCTTTTTTTAGAGAAAAATTATATTTTCTCTGTATTAAGTTGAAACTGACAAGTATATACTATCCATCATCCTTTATTTCACATTGAATATAACTGAGACTTTGCTTTTGATTTACACCTTAACATATTATTTAATCCAATAAAACAAATGAAAATGGAATGGCATGGTACCCTTAACTTAATATTTTGTAGCACAGCCTTTGGAGGCAATAACTGCAGTCAAGTGCTTTCTGTAACTCTGAATAACTGCAAACTACTCCATTTCTCTCAGGTTTGATGGATGCTGTCTCCCAACTGCAAGTTTCAGCCCTTTTCTCAGATGTTCAATGGGATTCAGATCAGGACTCATAGCAGGCTACTTCAGAACGGTCCAATGTTTTCTTCTCATCCACTTTTGGGTGGTTTTTGATGTATCTTTAGGGTCAGCATCCTGCTGGAAGAGCCATGACCTGCGACTAAGACACAGCTTTCTGACATTGGACTGTATGTTTCGCTCCAAAATGTCTTGATAGTCTTCTGATTCCATTATGTCCTGCACAGATTCAAGGCAGCAAAGCAACCCCAAAACATCACTGAGCCTCCTCCATGTTTCACGGTAGGCAGGGTGGTCTTTTCTTTGGAGGTTTCATTTTTTATTCTGAACACATAGGGTTGATGTGATTTACCAACAAGCCCTAATTTTGTTTCAGTTGTCCAAAGCACATTCTCCCAGAAGGACTGTGTCCAGTCTGGCTTTTTTGTCTCTCCCTCTTAGAAGTGGGGTCTTCCTGCGTCTTCTACCATGCAGCCCATTTTCATTCGGACAGCGACAGACGATGTGACTTGAAACTATCGTACCTCGAACTTGAGGATCAGCTTGGATCTGTATTGAAGTTTTCCTTGGTTCTTTCTCGACCATTTGAGCAATCCTTCTGTTCAATCTCGAGCCAGTTTTCCTCTTGTGACCACATCCAGAGATGTCGGCTACAGTTCCATGGACTTTAAACTTCTTAATAATATTGGCAACAGTGGTCACAGGAACATCAAGCTCTTTGGAGATGGTCTTGTAACCTTTACATTGACAATGCTTGGCTATTACCTTTCTAATGTCTTCAGACCACTCTCTAGTTCTCCCTCTGTTTTCTATGTTCAATGTGATGCACACAGTAGCACAAAACAGCAGAGTGAATAATAAGTGATTATAAGATTGAGAACACCTGTGATACTAATTAAAACACAATAGTCTGCTTGAAGTATCAGTACAAATGAATTATTTCTTACAACTTCTAAAGGGTACCAATCATTTTGTCCAGGCTATTTTAGAATCTCTTTGCAGAATAAGCATGAATTCAGTTATTTTCACAACTTTTTGTTTTGTTCCCCTGAAAACCAAACATAGACATACATTGATAATAATATATCTTTTAATTTCAACACTGTTCAAGGCGAATGGTGCATTATTTTAATAAAATGCTATGAGTGCCTTTAAAATTGCTGTATGAATAAAATATATTCATATTACTATTATTATTATTATTGTTAATAAAGAATCTTCTGAAGCTCAAATCCTCCAGCTCCTCTGTCAACATGTCAAATTCTTTTGAGCAAGATACTGAACCTCAAATTGCTCCAGAGGAAGAAGTCATTGGTGTGCAATGCAAACCAGTTGCAAAGTCAGCAGACTAAACATGGTAGACCATACAGTATGTCCTCAAGATACCCCTGGGGGATCCCAATATATTCCAGTGTTTCCCCTATATTCATTCTGCAGAGGCCCTGCAGAATGAATTATGAGCACTGTTGCTAAAATTTCACATAATCATTAATATCAATGGGCTACTAGATTTTCACCCACACACTGTGTGAGCACAATAACACCCTACATTATTGTGGAATTGTTTTGAGTCATTGACTAATCATCGAATCCCAGAAT